>NW_023458558.1:617122-631873 GCF_013731165.1 Rhagoletis pomonella
AATTGGTTACCAAATTTAAACTTGAAAACGAATCAACGTGATTTTTGTTAATATTTACAATGCCTTGGTTGATATTTTCAACAATGATTTGGTTGCCGATTTTTTGTTTGAATACGCTTATGTTCTGCACTTCAAAGATGCTTTTCCATAACTTGGAGATACAAAACCAACATTTTTGTTATCACTTAGCACGTTGCCTCTGACGAAAAGATGCAATTCTTCTGAAAGTCAGCAAGTTTATCCACAAATGTTGATTTTCTGCGTGGTTTGATTTGGTTCTGCACTTCACAAGATGCTTTTTCGTAATTCAGAAAAACTAAAAACAAAAAAAATTAAAGTTGATGTGTTGCCGCTGACGGCATTCGTACTCGAGCCTGCCTGAAGCAAACAAATAACAGCAATCACCTCTACACGCTCAGCTACAGCCAGACATACGAGCTTGCTTTCAAAAAAAAAAAAAAAAAATAAACAATAACTTGGTTGAAAAAACCATTGTACTTTTGGCTCAATGAAGAACATATTTCTAACAGCGGTCGTCGCTCGGCAGGCAATGGCAAACCTCCGAGTATATATCTGCTATGAAAACGCTTCTGATAAACTCCATATGTCTTTCGGAAGCGGCGTAAGGCTGTAGGTCCCTACATTTGTGTTACAACAGCAAGCCGCACACCACAAACTAGAGGAGAAGCTTGGTTACACACTTAGCAAAAGTGTAAGCGCCAAAATATTATTACTATATGGGTATTCATGGAATCCGTGTAAACCTCGTAAATAATTAGATTTTCTATACAGAGTTAAGTAAGTTTACGAGGTTTACATGGTTACGAGGCATTTACGCGTTTCCGTGAGTACCCATAAAGTTTCTATGTATTTTGTATTTTATGTACACTTAAAAAGGCAAGATGGAGCTATTTCTTTCGATCGATTTACTTAATATTAGAGCAAATCATTGGCTTCGGTTTCGGTAATCGACGGAATGTTAGATCAAAACCGAACGTTCGGTTCGGCTTCGGCTGCGGCCGAAAAATCTACCACGGGTCGGACTCTACGATCGCTGCGAATATACCGTAAACTCAGTTTTGTAAGTAACTTTATGCTTTTTAGTTACACAAATGAAACTTCCATAAATTACATATGTATATTTTTATTGCTTATTATAACCATAACAAAACGACAATCACAATTTGACAAGTTTTCACTATTTAGTTTTTAATTATAATTATTTTTTTTTTTTACAAAAATAAAGTTTATTCTTTAACAAAAAACCCCATAAATCCCAGTTTAAATCTTTGTACAATATTAAAAAAAAATCAACAATCTTTCGTTAAAATTTTTATTTAGATTTGTTATAGCCGATTTCACCAGTAACTTAAATGTAAAATAATTTTGTATTTGCTGTCAATTTCCATGTAAAATTTAAAAGATTAGTATACCTTTCCACTTATGATGATTTTTTTTCTACCAAAAAATGGCGCCTTTTGTTTGCCCCTTTCTCTTTTCGTGTTCGGTTCTAAAATAAGGCACACGGTGAAAAAATTGTTTGTTCGTTTCTTAAAATTTCACACTCTTGTAAAGCAAAAAAAGCACATTATCTGCCCTTTGAAGCTTTGTCCTGAAAATCAGACGGTTGCTTAAAACGACAATATTATGAGATGCGTGAGATAGACAAGGACAGGAAGGCGAAAATATGCCCTTTTGCAGGATTGAATGTAACATTTTTGGAAGAAACGAAATCACCATTATATTGCTTTCTTGAAATTGGCTGTTAGTATGCAGTTTTGTAACTAATTTTTATAAAAATATATATATTTTCAATCCTACATACAAAATATATTAAACATAACTGAATTAGCTTTGCAGAATGTGTTTTTCTTTGTTCTTTGGGATTAAATTCATTCATATTTGAATAACGTTTTTGGATGCACACTCTTCGCCTGCGTTTAAAGGCTAGGGTTACCAGACAATTAAAAATAATGTGGTTTGTTAATGTTTATTTAGCATTACAAAAGCTTGTCGGTTGGAGGCGATAGCAAAAAACTTTGCCAATTGCCACTTTCCTTTTGCGAAACTCCGTCATTTGTTTACACCAAATGAAGACACATTTTTTTGTATTTGGTCCTTTCATTGTGGCTGCTACTTTTGTATCCATCAATGGGTGTCATCGGGTTGAAAGTGTATTTCCATTATATTTAGGTACACCTCTAATCGTTCCTTTTGGGACAAAAAAAAACCTGCTTTTTGGAGCAGATATATTTTACGGAAGCTCTGCGAATTGATTTCACTTTTCTGTGTTAACTTGATGTCTTATAATAGCCGTGTTTTTTTTACACGCATATACATCTACGCTTAACGTTTGAAAAAAACAAGCATCGACAATACATAAGAATTAGGTTAATAGAGTTGAAATTTTCCGATAGGAATTGAAATAAAATCAGCCATAAAGGTTACTGAAATTTATCGAATCATCGAAGTTTAGAATAATCGAAATTTATCCATGCTTATTAAGTTATCGCAACGTATTGAATTATTCAAACTGATCAATGTTTACTGAGTTGTCGAAATTTATAGACACAGAAACTTAGTTGTCCAAATTTACGGATAGTAATATATCGAGGTGTCGTAATGCATGGAGTTCTTTCAACTTACAGAGTTATCGATAATTATTGATCTACTGAAATTGATTGGTTCAACGAAGCGAAGTTTATGGAATTTTCAAAATATATCGATCTATCGAAATTTCAATGTTATATAAGCTTATCGATTTATCACTACTTATCGAATTTCATCGTCTTAACAGAGTGTAACGAGTTATCAAAATGTTTAGATAGCTTTCGAAAAATGTGGAGATGTCAAAAGTAAAAATTCATAAAGGTATCCAAAGTTTTTACATTTTTGAGTTATCGAAATTTATCGAGCCATCGAATTTCACAGTTATCGAAACTGGTAGAGTTAACGAATTTTGTTGAGTTATCGAATTTTAGTGTTCTTGAAATTCATCGAACTATCGATATGTATCAAATCATTGAAATTTATCGATAAACTAGAATGTATCGGGTCAATTCTAAGTCCTGCCGAAGTCCTCCAAAGACCTTCTCAGATAAAAAAAAAATTTAGTTACGTTCGTATAAGTTTTGCTACGTGTTAAGTTAGAAAACCTCTCCAAGGCTTCTAAAACTAGAAAAACTGTCGAATTTCGACAGTAACTGGCACTCTAGTTTTTATAAATGTTATACAAAGTTTGGAATTTGAATTTACATTTTTTTTAAGATAGTAAGCTATATTTTCATACAAAAATAATAAACATTTTTTAAACAAAGAAAACTAGACAAAACTTGCAAAAATGTCTTTTCCATGGTTACATTCTCGCCACCGTATATATTGTGTATACATTCTTGCGACAATTTTTCAAGGATTTTTCTCCTTGTTTTGTTTTAAATAAAACTGTATTAAAAGATGTGTTTTTATTCAAAACCCAATTTGTATCCACGGATTCGATGCTTTAGAAATATCCCAATTTTTGAACACAGAGATCTGATCCCCTTATATATATTGCATATAATTGTTCTCCCGAAACCGTCAACGCTTTCTTTTCTCTGTTTTATTAACTTAGGTGACGTTTATGATCCATATAAAAATCATTCTCGAACAGTGATTTGTAAAATTTGGCTTTTGTTCGTCATTAAATCCTAAGTAGCACATGTTGGCTCGTTCGCTTGACCTTACTTCGTCTTGTCCTCGTTCATTGCTAGACCAATCCTTTTTCTATCATTTTACCTATGAAGTACATATATGTATGTATATCAAGGCCAGAGATTTCAATATCGTCTGCATACGCCGGCAGTATCTTACATATATTTGCAGTTGCCATTCAGTTTGTCAAAAATGAGTTATACATATGGAAAAGAAAAAAAAGACATGTTTTGAAAAACAAAGTCAGAGTATAGATGGTCACCGTCACTTATACATATATACTGATAAGCCGTTATGGAATTGGTGCAGTGGTGAATAAAGTGAACTTATTCTGCATGCGTTTGATATAAAAAAGATTTTCATAAACTAAGATATGGTATTTTTGTCGATGAAGAATTATTGGTTATATCATGCTGCAAATTATATAAAGATTTCGTGCTGAAATCTTGTGTAGTTTTCGCGTTATAGAAAGAAGAAAATGCATCTCCATATTTTATTTATTTTTTGCTGCAAATTGAAAACTTTAAACGCGTCCTTTGCATTCAGAATTAAGGCGGCCTTTCCATTAATGAGCAATATGTACTATGTATGCCTATTAGGGTGGTTAAAAAATACACGTGAAAAAGTAAAGTCGGAAGTTTTATGCTCTCATCCCTAGGATTGTTCCATACCGAAAAAATATACCCTTATTTTCTCATTTTGAAATCAAAAAATATTTAGAGGTCGCTCAAAGCGCCTAAAGTTTTCCATGTATTTTATATGGGGGAAAACCACTTTTCGTAGAAATGGTATAGATAGTTAAAAATAAATATTTTTCTACCAGAAAACTGTTTATCTGCAGGAGATTCACAGTAATAATACGCAAATGTTTATTTAACCATTTTTTCGTTGCAACTAAAAATGATAGGTCCGCCAAAAACCCCGAAAAATCCAATGGGGCGACCAATAAAAAATCGTTAATATTAAAAAAATGGTTAAATAGACAATTGGGTATTATTATTGAAAGTCTCCTGAAGAGAAACAGAGTTTTTTATCGAAAATTATTGACTTTCAAGAATTCTCTACCATTTCTACGAAAAAATTTATTTTTCCCATATAAAAATACACGGAAAACATTTTTTAGCGCTTTGAGCGACCTCTAAATTTTTTTTGGATTTCAAAATGAGAAAATAAGGTTATATTTTTTCGCTATAGAACAATCCTTGGGGGTGAGAGCAATACAATTCCGACTTTACTGTTTTTGGACCACCCTAATGCCTATACATATAAATATGAACTGTGGTGTATTGGTAAGCAGTGCGCACTTCCACTCCGCAGCGCCTAGGTTCAAGCCCTGATCATCTCAAATAATGTTTTTCTTAACAGCGGTCGATTCTCGGCAGGCGATGACAAACCTCCGAGTGTATTTATGCCATGAAAAGCAGCTTCTCATAAAAATACAATCGCCGTTCGGAGTCGGCATAAAACTACAGGTCCCTCCGCTTTGTGTGACAATATGAAAGCGGAGGAGAAGCTCGGCCAAACACTAACATATTTATGTGTAAGCGTCAATCTGTTATTATTATACGTACGTTCATAAATATATATGTATGTATATAAGTTTATCTAATAACTAGAATTGTTTACGTACCGTTAAGAAAACAAGCATTGTTCAATATTTGTGTCGACGAAGTGGACATGCATTTTTAGCTTAAGTTTATAGTTTTGAACTAAAAATTCTTTAGCATTTTATATTATTTAATATAAGTATAGTTATTTGATATATGTAAATATGTGAATACAAATCGATCCATTTGCAATATTGTATAAAAAAAACATGAGCATTTAATTTTTCTTAAATGAAATTACGAATAGAACCTGCCTTGTTGCAGTCATTCTAGTTACAATAAATATTATTCGTTTTTCGGTGTATTTTGAATTTAAAGGTAATTCATGCACATCGCCCCCATTCTTTAATTGTTCTAATATATTTCGGTCTTTTTTGCTGATTTTTCTACTTGTAAATTACCTTTAAATACCTAAAATAAAACTAATCTTTGCTTTTCTTTTATTTTCTCTAAAACAATCCATACACAGAATCCTAGTTACGGCAAACAAAGCGATATGCTAATGGATGAGGAATCCTTGGACAAAGAACCATCGCCACCACTTGTTAGACCATTGCATTGCCTAACTTCGACGGCCACGGTCCTACGTAATTATCGCCACAATCCAATGATTGGTGGTCCAGATGTTTTACCTTCGCCGCCATTTGGTCCTACCGGTAATAATAACACCAGCGCTGGCAGCGGCAGCGGCAGCGGCAGCGACGACGCGAGCCCACCTGACCTGACATCGGCCGAAACTGAATCCACCTCGGATAGCGGCATTGATGACATCAGTCTAGTTGACGCTTCCTCACCGGTGAAGATATCGTTGGACAATCGCAACAGCGCAATTTCGAAACCGCTGAGTGGTTGCTCAGCAGCCACTAAAGATATGCTCTTGATAAAGTGCTTGACTAGCAGAGCAGCCAAAAAACGTGGTGCAATGGACGCACTGGCCATCGAACCACAATTTAAGCAACAACAGCCGTTTTCTTCAGTAGACAACTCAAGCAACGATGGTGGTAGTGAGGACAGCAATGATGGTGACATTAACGAAGCTCCTAATGGCAATCGGGGCCGAAAGCGATTGTTGGACGACATAAATCCACTCATGGAACCGTTTATAATGGACTTGTGCAATGATGACTACGATGTGGCGGCTACCGAACAACTCCTAGGAAGCAACGGAATCGAAGACGTACTCAGCGATTGGACGCACGAAATGGCCTAGCTGAAGCAAAACATGACTAACACCGGACAAAAGAATCAAACCAAACAAAGGCAAAAACGACAACGGCAAGGGACATGGAATTCGCGGACACAATAGAAAAAAGTCAGAGTTTATAAATGGGATCCAGGGGGAAAAATATTACAGGAAGAACGATTGAAAAGCAGTTGTACTAAACAGAAAAACATATGCATTTAGATGTTGGCTGACAATTTCATGATGATTTCTAAAATCGATGCAACGAGAAGTCAGTCTTTCTTCTTATTGTTAGGGAATATGAGATAAAATTCAGGAAAATGCTTTTATAAAATAAATCAAAAAAAAAAACTCAAGTTTGCGAGATAGCTGAATGTAAAACAAAAACAAGTTTATTCAAATATAGAAAACAAGTTGCTTTGTGCATTTATGCTTACATACTAAATGTATATGTATGCACAATATTTGGAATATTACTTTTAACTCACTCAACAATATTGCTTTGGATATTATAAATGTACGCTTGCACAAGTGAACGCTTCATTGACGATTGACGATGATAATGATTCTTGAAAAATCAACTTCGCGCCAGCACTAATTCTTGATTTAACTACGTTCCTAAGCAAATTTAATTCGCTGCTATTTCCAATATTCCATTGTTTCCATTTAGTTTTTCAGCGATTTATTTTATCAATCATCTTGAGTCGATTCATTAGTGCATGCAGGTTACATTTTTAGTAAAAGATTTTTTATTTTTGTATTCTTTATTCATGTCTTAATTGGGATGTAAACATGGTATCGTGTTTTTGTGTATTATTTAGTTACAACAGGTCACACGCAGCTGTAATATTTGCACTTTTATCCGAGTTAAAAAAATATCCCACATAAACATGCAATAAATACATACATACAGCCATACATATGTTGCGAAGGGTCAGAAAAAAATTCAAAAACAGCAAATACAAAGAAGCAAATGCATGTAAACACATTTTAGTTTTAAATTTTTACTGCCCAAAACAGAAGTCAGTAATAATTGTGGGTTTAATTGTATAGCACTAAATTTTACATGCAACTCTGTTAGCACTCAGTTAAAAAATGGGGGAAAAAAGTAAAAAAAAAATTAAAAATTAAAAATGTCATAGTTCTTGCATACCATTTATAAAAGAGAGTTTCCTTTAACTTACAAAAGTTCAAAAAGCTCGAGCGCCCCGAAAATTTTACTGAATTGTTGAAAGGTATATGCAAATTTAGAGAAAATCAAATATAACATAACATAAAACATACAAATTATATAGCACACCGTAAAAACTCTAAAAAATCACTAATAAATAAAGAAATTAATCTAAACGTAAATATTTTTATATTCCGGTTTTCATACTTTTTAATTTATTAGAGAATAAACTGGCTTACAATAAAAAATCAAAACCTCTAAATAGAGCACAAACTATGCAAGGCTATGAAAACAAAAAAAATTTATTTATATGTAAGCGTAATTATAGGAATAAAATGTTTGAAAACAAAAAAGAGGAAAATCAAATGTTTGCATATTAGTTTAAGATTTTTATCAAAAGAATCGCGGACGAGGGTATTTCACAGCAGGCTAGCGAGAAGGTTTGAAAAATCCAAAAATACATACATATGTACATTAGTCTGTATCACTCCTCATACAAAAAAAAAAAAAAATAAATCGGTACTATTTTCCCATTGGAATTATAAAATCTATTATATTTTAAGACGTCCACCACAATATTTCGGAAAAATATTAAGATTTACGTGAGCTGGAACGGTTTGAAAATACCTCTAAAAATGGAGTTTTGAAGAATAAAAATAGTTTCTTAAAGATTTTTTTTTTAAAAAGGTCCTCTCAGATGACAAAACAGATTAAGCTTAAAAATCTGCATAAAAATATAAAAAAAAATTTTTTTACATTGTGAACGGAATCGTAATGATGAGATCTTAGATGCTGTTTTTTAACTTTTTTCAAAGATTGGTATAAGAAAAACATGAAGAACTGAACATAAGCTCTTCCGCTTTAGACTTTTGAGATATCATTGGAAAGGTCTTTTCTCACCTTTTAATTTTAATTTGCTAATAACCTCATTCAAACGATGAAAGAGAAAGGACGGATGAACGGACATCATTGAAAGTTGAATTAAGATGTATTGGTAATAGAAAAAAAAAAATAAAAATTGGAACACGAGTGACCTGCTTTAGACAGAAATAAAAACAGCGTGAATATATCTTTCTACTGAGATCCCATAAGTCTAAATCAGAATAGTTTCGGCCCAGTTATGCAAGTTTTTCGTAAATCAATCTTTGAAAAAAATTAAAAAAAAAACAGCATCAAAAATCTCATTCTTACGATCCCGGCGGAAAACCGCACCTTTTTTTGGGTGATGCAGTCTAATGTACATACGTTCTCGCAGTACTAGCTCAGAGAAAGTTAAGGTGAAGCCACGAAAAAGTGCAGTCACTTATTTTGTGGAAATTTGGAAAAGGTCTTGTTGTTTTTATTTTTCTTCTACATATATATGTATGTAGTGTGTTAAGTTAAACGAAATTACAATTTACATTCAATTAAAAATTTTAAAGAACGCATGGGAATGAAAATTGTCACATCTGATGGACGGTGTTGATTATTCGGTAAATATCTGGTAGAAAACGGATTTACTAACGCAGGGTAACAAATTAAGTACGAAGTTTTAAGGTGACCGGGAACAGGTCGTGTAACTTACAAAGCTATATAAAAAGCATCTTAAAAATTTTCTACGCAGTCATAAAAAAAAAAATTAAAATGGCTACTCGGAATTAACAGTTTTTGGCTCAGTTATATATTAGGCAATTTCAATATGAATTTTGAAAGAAGAATATGTATATGAAGTTAAAAAAATTATGAGTAACGATGAGGGAATTCAAAAAATGGTCAAACAGTTTTTTTGTGGATATTTTCCATCTTTGCGGCATTTTGTCAATAATTTTATTCAAACATTTCTTTAGCGTCAGATGTCGGAATCGATTTTGGAAGTACTTGGCCTACAGAGGTAGAAGTTTTTTACAGTTTTTTACAAGTAACAAGATTGTCATAACTAGTATTGTCACAATTAAATACCTTTTATAAAGTTTGAAAACTATTTGTTCTTATTTATAGAAAGGTCAAGAACATTTTAATATTTATGACAATAAGACTTTTATGGACACCTTCTGAATCACCAAAATACGGTTTACATTTTATGTACTTCTTTCAAATTTATCAAAACCCGCCTTCGATTCGCCACTTCTGAGCTCGCCAAGTATCTCTTGTTAAAAAATGTGTTCGGGTATATGAAAGCATCAACAAAGTTATCCACCTGAATTAAAGACGAGAAAATATGGGGATTCCTTATTGATTCGGTCCATTAGCCAAGGTTTAAACTTTTGTGGACTAAGTGCTGTTAATATGAAAATCGATAGTTAAACCCTTGTCAGTGGTTAACCCACCCACTGCGAATTCGTCTCTACTGTTAAGTATGAACGCAGTTTATTTGATCTAAGTTTAAACTGGCACTGAAAAACTGGTTCTAAATGCTGGTGAATCGAAGGCGGCTTATATTACTGACCGACCTATCAGTCAAGGCGTAAGGTGTGGCAATTTTTTTATAAGGCATTTTACAAGGAATTGTAAGGTTATGTATTTTGAAGTCTCGTTTAATATTTTGAAAACTTTTTAATCGAATATTGTGCAAAGATTTATGCGCTGAATTAAAAAAAAAAACACTTTGATTTGCCGAACAATAGATGTGCATACATATGAATGTATTTTTATTTAGAAGTAATTTTAATATCTTAAATCCACAAATTCACTTATAATTTTTTAATTAAGAATTGATCAGAATCAATTGAAATAGTAAATTTGAAAAAGAATCAATATAAGGGACTGAAAAAAGATGGAATCAGAGTTGCATCGTCATATTTAAATGCTCTTCCGAAAACAGCAACCATACGTCAACGACTTACGACAAATAAAATACCTTGTGAATTGGCCGTACATACATATTTTGTAGTCTTTTTACAGTTCATTTGCTTTTTTATTATTTCTGTTTTGGCAAACATTTACATACATATACACAAATACATATTGTAATTATGATTTCAATATATACTCTAAATAAATATTAATTGAATGGTAAATTGTAATAAAAAATCAGCAGTGTTGCCACTTTGAAAATGTAGTGAAAAAAGTAAGTATAAAAAATATTAAACAAAGTTCACATGCGTTCTTATAAGCTCCGCCAACCGCATATCTGGCGTGGACCATCGGCATGCGGGATATGCCAGCACACAGCTGGTATCTGATTTAATTTTGCCAGCCTTTATGGCTCTCCTTAGATCCTCGTAAGGTACCAGCGCATCCAAAAGCCATCCGTAGCTGCTGACTCCATCAATAATTTTTTGTAAGCTTGTCGCCCGTCCCTGATGGACATCTTTGCTGGACTTTTGTAGCCATAAACAAATGGATTTTTGTACGCAAGCTGCTATGTCTACGTCATTGTCCGAGAAAGTCTCGGCGATGTGAGCCAGTAGGCTGGGTAGTGTGGTCTCTGTGTGGAAAGAATTTAACGGGTTAAAATGTGAAGCTGCAATCGCCCCAAGGATTGGTTTCAAAATGGAAAATTTAGTAGTATAAGTATCAGTATAATGAACAATTGACAAATGATAATGACAAATTCTTCCCGAATTGAAATTGAATTGAATCTCAGAGATGGTCACATACTAAGCTGGTTTAGATCCGATCATTGGATCATCATATATGATATATATATATATAGATAACTGGAATCGGTTTTGTTTTTTTACTTAAATTAAAATTTTAAATTACATACACACATATGTATGTTTGTATGGTGTTTCCTATTAAAATACGATCTGTATTTTTAATTGAAATTACTTGATTTTGATGCCAGAATAGAAATTTGACGGAAATTTGGTTGGCTAAAACCAACTATGCGCACGATTGCTAAACTTACCTACTCTTTCGCCTGTACCATTTTTGTAGACTAACTTGAAGTGTTCCAAAAGACTTCTTGCGTCGTTTGTATAATCCTCTACATTGGAAGATCGTTCGTCTTTGCTCATAGTTTTCTTAGTTTGCCTCCCTTCTCCAATGCCATTACTTTTCTCAATTTCAACTGATTCGGACTCGCCTTCAGCCGTACGCGCCTGAAATACATTAAGGGAGCGTATGATGTGAGCCACAAACAAGCTGCCACCGGCCAATAGACCGCTGATAACCAACGATCCTGTGTTGATATTCACCATAGCCTGCAGTGATGTAATCGTTTAGTAGTTATTTGCACGACAATGTTCCTCACTTTAAAAATTAATTTTTTGTTTTATTTCATTAATTAGTTAGTACTTAATGTAAAAATAACTTATTTTCTAAGAATTATGTTAGTGAACTCCTTATGGATGCAGCATTTCCCTTGCACTTTCAACATGATTTTTTATTGGAAATTTGAATAAAAGTAATTTAGCTGCCATTGTTTTTTTTTTACGCATACCCCCTCATTTTATTGGTGTTATCTTAAAAAATATCTGAATAAAATTTTATGCAATTCCGACCACGGCAATCCGTGCCGACTTGCAGTCAAAGTTAACAGAATAAGCTTGTTGCAGTTCGCGTGTTTTGTTAATTTACTCATTTTACTTCCTTATAAGACGGTTTTACTATACTCCCTACAGTATTAGGACATAATATTTAGTGAATCAGCGTTTTTGGTTTTTTACCTGGCAGTCAGAATTTTTTCCATAGGACCATAAGTTATAAAAGTTTACACAAAATATGGAGATATGGGTATCAAATGAAAGAAAAATTCGAAACAAGATTAACTATAACTTTTATTTTCAATTATCCTTCTGGAACATGTCGAAAATGTCCTTTAAAAATATTATCCTTCAAGATTTGTAATTTTAAATGAGTTTTGAAGAATCTTAGTTTAATTTAAATCTTATTAATATCTATAAGGATACTAAAGGATAAAAATTTCAAAGGATATTTTTAAAATTTTCTAATTAATACTGCCACATTTATTCTTTAATTAACCCGAGAGGACATGTCAAACACTAAAACACTTTATTTTGTTTCTTTAATATTATGAAATGCATTCTTTTAAAGGAGGAAAAGAATTTGTTAAAAAAGTTGAATATAAAAATTTGATTAAAAAATGGTCTAAAATTGCAAATTTTCAGGACATGCACAAATTATTCGACTAAAATAATAATGTAATACACCCCTTGAAATCCATTATGCTTTTTCCATTAATTAATTTTTTCGATGTCCTTGGGAGAAATCCTACCGTACATACATATATATCTTTTCTAGTAGAAAAATTTGTGTATCTCCTGAAAACGTGCAATTCTGAATATTTTTTAATTGGTGTGACAGGGCGTATGATGAATACAAAATTATTAAATTCAACTTTTCCACTACATTCATTTTTTTAAACAAAATGCCTTACAAAATATTAAATAAACCAAATCATATGCTTTCATATTTTATATGTCCCTTCAGACTGTTCAACTGTTGTAAATCAGTACGATATGAAAATTATATTTAGTTAAATTTTTTGTATGTCATACGGAAGTACAACCATTATATCAACCCGAGAGGACATGTCCAACAATAAAACGAGTTATTTTGATTATTTAGTATTATGAAAGGTTTTTTTTAAATGAGGATAAAAATTTGTAATACAGGTTGGATTTAATAATTTAATGTTCATCATACGCCCTGTCACACCTATTAAAAGATGTTCCAAAGTTGTCATGGACGACTTGGCAGCCTTAGTTCAAGTTATTAACTAAAACTTCAACTAAAAGTCGGCACGGGTTATCGTTAGCCTACGACCATAAAACTTCATATATATGCTATTTAGGTTAAAAAGCACAAATATAGAGGATATGCATATCAAAATTTGCAAACAAGCTTTTTTCCATATATTCTTGGGACAGTCTAATGTACATAAGTATATACATATATTAGGGTATATCACTATCCATACAAAAAAAAAAACTCAGTGCGTATAGTTCCTACGCGCAGAAGAAGTTGAAACTTAATAGAGGAAATGCCAGAAAAAGGGAATGTGCGATATACACAAACATGTACATATTTTCTAATATACAAAAAACGTACACTGCCGGAATAAAGTATTGCCACAGAAAATTTTTCACAATATATTCAACAATTTTCATTCTAATATTTTCCCGCTAATTTCGTATAAAAATATGGTTACCTCTACAACAAAAAACATAAAAACATAATTCCTAAACTTTATCCGAAACTCGCAAAAATTCAGCAAATTTCCAACTTTTTAATCAGATTTTTTTGAATTTTTTTGAGTATGCAAATTTGTAGACCAATCAATTTTATTATAATAAAGTGCAAGTTTTAAGAAGCTAGGAATTACCATTGATTTTAAGCAATTTTTTTTCACGCGGTCTCTTCAAAAAAAAAAATTTTTTTTTCGAAAATACTTTATATGAAAAAATGCAAAACACGTTCAACAACAAAAAAAAACCCCAAAAATTAACGCGATTTTTAGCTAACTCCGAACTTGCATTTTTTTACTGGAATTTAATGGGCTGCAAAACTACATACTCTAAAAAATCTGATTAAAAAGTTGAAAACTTTGATGAAAATTTGCTAATTTTTCGCGAGTTTTGCAAAGTTTAGGAATTATATTTTTATGTTCTTTGTTGTTGAATGAACCATATTTTTATACAAAATTGGCGGAAAAATATTAAAATATAAATTTTTGCACATATTGTGAAAAATTTGCTGTGCCAATACTTTGTTCCGGTAGTGTATTTACTTAAAATTTGCTTTAAACGACATTTAATTTTTTAGTTTTTATAACCAACTGCAAAGTTAATTATTATTTGTGGCTGAGAAAACATCCATATCAACAATATTAACTAGTAAGTAAAGTAAGAAATGGAATGTTTTATTTTAATATTATTAATATTTCTGGAAAAAACCACATAAATGGTAGCCGCTCAATTGGTTGTTGGATCATTTCTACCATTAACCATTTCGTGAAACATTTGATTTAAAAAATTTTGCAAGCTCATCACACTTGGCCAGAGAAATGTTGAAATCTCCTGCGAGAATTACAAGTCGATCATAACAGTCTACTTATCTTCATCTTCCCTTTATCATTCATCTTCTTCTTCATCTTCATCGTCATCTTCATCTTCATCTTCATCTTCATCTTCATCTTCATCTTCATCTTCATC
>NW_023458558.1:631973-643665 GCF_013731165.1 Rhagoletis pomonella
AAATACTAATGCATGAAAATCCTAACCTCAAAAAAATCACCCGTTATTTGCAGTTGCCATTCAGTTTGGCAAAAATGAGTTATACGTATGGAAAAGAAAACAAAGACATGTTTTGAAAAACAAAGTCAGAGTATAGATGGTCACCGTCACTTATGTACAGTATATTTTGCTTAGCTGCACATCCTTCTTTGCACGAAAAACTTGTGCTCCTAACCGAAAAAGGCACTTAAGCGAATTTTCTTTACTACTTCAATGAGGAAGTTATCCGAATCCCTATGAAACCAAATAATGGAAAAGCACTTATCACGTAGAAAATAATGCAAGCGAAATTTTTTTCGAATGGTTTCTTTTTATTTTTATAACTACATAAATTGATAGCCATTTTCTTTGTTCTGCGATATGAGCAAAATAAATAAAAGCTTGTAAAATTAGGTAATTGTAGGGCCAGTGCAGGTAAACGTAATACTTTCTTTGATATTTGATACTAGTCGCACAATTTTTAAGGCAGGTATCGCCAATGTGCGTGTATGTTGAATGCATCTATCAGAGCAGTTTCGTTATAAATTTTAAAAATAATGTCTAATATGCACATTTTGCAAAATATACTGTATACTGATAAGCCGTTATGGAATTGGTGCAGTGGTGAATAAAGTGAACTTATTCTGGATGTGTTTGATATAAAAAAGATTTTCATAAACTAAGATATGGTATTTTTGTCGATGAAGAATTATTGGTTATATCATGCTGCAAATTATGTAAAGATTTCGTGCTGAAATCTTGTGTGGTTTTCGCGTTAAAAAAGAAAATGCATCTCCATATTTTATTTATTTTTTGTTGCAAATTGAAAACTTTAAACGCGTCCTTTGCATTTAGAATTAAGGCGGGCTTTCCATAAATGAGCAATATGTACTATGTATGCCTATTAGGGTGGTCAAAAAATACCCGTGAAAAAGTAAAGTCGGAAGTTTTATGCTCTCATCCCTAGGATTGTTCCATACCGAAAAAATATACCCTTATTTTCTCATTTTGAAATCAAAAAATATTTAGAGGTCGCTCAAAGCGCCTAAAGTTTTCCATGTATTTTATATGGGGAAAACCACTTTTCGTAGAAATGGTATAGAATAGTTAAAAATAAATATTTTTCTACCAGAAAACTCTTATTATCTGCAGGAGATTCCTAGTAATAATACGCAATTGTTTATTTAACCATTTTTTCGTTGCAACTAAAAATGATAGGACCGCCAAAAACCCCGAAAAATGCAATGGGGCGACCAATAAAAAATCGTTAATATTAAAAAATGGTTAAATAGACAATTGGGTATTATTATTGAAAGTCTCCTGAAGAGAAACAGGGTTTTCCTATCGAAAAATATTGACTTTCAAGAATTCTCTACCATTTCTACGAAAAAATTTATTTCTTCCATATAAAAATACACGGAAAACTTTGAGCGCTTTGAGCGACCTCTAAATTTTTTTTGGATTTCAAAATGAGAAAATAAGGTTATATTTTTTCGCTATAGAACAATCCTAGGGGGTGAGAGCAATACAATTTCGACTTTACTGTTTTTGGACCACCCTAATGCCTATACATATAAATATGAACTGTGGTGTATTGGTAAGCAGTGCGCACTTCCACTCCGCAGCGCCTAGGTTCAAGCCCTGGTCATCTCAAATAATGTTTTTCTTAACAGCGGTCGCTCCTCGGCAGGCAATGACAAACCTCCGAGTGTATTTATGCCATGAAAAACAGCTTCTCATAAAAATACAATCGCCGTTCGGAGTCGGCATAAAACTGCAGGTCCCTCCCCTTTGTGTGACAATATCAAATCGGAGGAGAAGCTCGGCCAAACACTAACATATTTATGTGTAAGCGTCAATCTGTTATTATTATACGTACGTTCATAAATATATATGTACATATGTATATAAGTTTATCTAATAACTAGAATTGTTTACGTACCGTTAAGAAAACAAGCATTGTTCAATATTTGTGTCGACGAAGTGGACATGCATTTTTAGCTTAAGTTTATAGTTTTGAACTAAAAATTCTTTAGCAGTTTATATTATTTAATATAAGTATAGTTATTTGATATAAATATGTGAATACAAATCGATCCATTTGCAATATTGTATAAAAAAAAAACATCAGCATTTAATTTTTCTTAAATGAAATTACGAATAGAACCTGCCTTGTTGCAGTCATTCTAGTTACAATAAATATTATTCTTTTTTCGGTATATTTTGAATTTAAGGGTAATTCATGCACATCGCCCCTATTCTTTAATTGTTCTAATATATTTCGGTCTTTTTTGCTGATTTTTCTACTTGTAAATTACCTTTAAATACCTAAAATAAAACTAATCTTTGCTTTTCTTTTATTTTCTCTAAAACAATCCATACACAGAATCCTACTTACGGCAAACAAAGCGATATGCTAATGGATGAGGAATCCTTGGACAAAGAACCATCGCCACCACTTGTTAGACCATTGCATTGCCTAACTTCGACGGCCACGGTCCTACGTAATTATCGCCACAATCCAATGATTGGTGGTCCAGATGTTCTACCTTCGCCGCCATTTGGTCCTACCGGTAATAATAACACCAGCGCTGGCAGCGGCAGCGACGACGCGAGCCCACCTGACCTGACACCGGCCGAAACTGAATCCACTTCGGATAGCGGCATTGATGACATCAGTCTAGTTGACGCTTCCTCACCGGTGAAGATATCGTTGGACAATCGCAACAGCGCAATTTCGAAACCGCTGAGTGGTTGCTCAGCAGCCACTAAAGATATGCTCTTGATAAAGTGCTTGAATAGCAGAGCAGCCAAGAAACGTGGTGCAATGGACGCACTGGCCATCGAACCACAATTTAAGCAACAACAGCCGTTTTATTCAGTAGACAACTCAAGCAACGATGGTGGTAGTGAGGACAGCAATGATGGTGACATTAACGAAGCTCCTAATGGCAATCGGGGCCGAAAGCGATTGTTGGACGACATAAATCCACTCATGGAACCGTTTATAATGGACTTGTGCAATGATGACTACGATGTGGCGGCTACCGAACAACTCCTAGGAAGCAACGGAATCGAAGACGTACTCAGCGATTGGACGCACGAAATGGCCTAGCTGAAGCAAAACATGACTAACACCGGACAAAAGAATCAAACCAAACAAAGGCAAAAACGACAACGGCAAGGGACATGGAATTCGCGGACACAATAGAAAAAAGTCAGAGTTTATAAATGGGATCCAGGGGGAAAAATATTACAGGAAGAACGATTGAAAAGCAGTTGTAAACAGAAAAACATATGCATTTAGATGTTGGCTGACAATTTCATGATGATTTCTAAAATCGATGCAACGAGAAGTCAGTCTTTCTTCTTATTGTTAGGGAATATGAGATAAAATTCAGGAAAATGCTTTTATAAAATAAATCAAAAAAAAAAAAAAAAAACTCAAGTTTGCGAGATAAAACTACAGCAGAGGAAATAGCTGAATGTAAAGCAAAAAACAAGTTTATTCAAATATAGAAAACGAGTTGTTTTGTGCATTTATGCTTACATACTAAATGTACATATATGTATGCACAATATTTGGAATATTACTTTTAACTCACTCAACAATATTGCTTTGGGTATTATAAATGTACGCTTGCACAAGTGAACGCTTCATTGACGATTGACGATGATAATGATTCTTGAAAAATCGACTTCGCGCCAGCACTAATTCTTGATTTAACTACGACGTTCCTAAGCAAATTTAATTCGCTGCTATTTCCAATATTCCATTTAGTTTTTCAGCGATTTATTTTGTCAATCATCTTGAGTCGATTCATTAGTGCATGCAGGACTTGCATTATTGCATTTTTAGTAAAAGATTTTTTATTTTTGTATTCTTTATTCATGTCTTAATTGGGATGTAAACATGGTATCGCGTTTTTGTGTATTATTTAGTTACAACAGGTCACACGCAGCTGTAATATTTGCACTTTTATCCGAATTAAAAAAATATCCCACATAAACATGCAATAAATACATACATACAGCCATACATATGTTGCGAAGGGTCAGAAAAAAATTCAAAAACAGCAAATACAAAGAAGCAAATGCATGTAAACACATTTTAGTTTTAAATTTTTACTGCCCAAAACAGAAGTCAGTAATAATTGTGGGTTTAATTGTATAGCACTAAATTTTACATGCAACTCTGTTAGCACTCAGTTAAAAAATGGGGGAAAAAAGTAAAAAAAAAATTAAAAAATTAAAAATTTCATAGTTCTTGCATACCATTTATAAAAGAGAGTTTCCTTTAACTTACAAAAGTTCAAAAAGCTCGAGCGCCCCGAAAATTTTACTGAATTGTTGAAAGGTATATGAAAATTTAGAAAAAATCAAATATAAAACATAAAAATTATATAGCACACCGTAAATACTCTAAAAAATCACTAATAAATAAAGAAATTAATCTAAACGTAAATATTTTTATATTCCGGTTTTCATACTTTTTAATTTATTAGAGAATAAACTGGCTTTCAATAAAAAATTAAAACCTCTAAATAGAGCGCAAACTATGCAAGGCTATGAAACAAAAAAATTTTATTTATATGTAAGCGTAATTATAGGAATAAAATGTTTGAAAACAAAAAAGAGGAAAATCAAATGTTTGTATATTAGTTTAAGATTTTTATCAAAAGAATCGCGGACGAGGGTATTTCACAGCAGGCTAGCGAGAAGGTTTGAAAAATCCAAGAATACATGAATATGTACATTAGTCTGTATCACTCCCCATCCAAAAAAAAAAAATCGGTACTATTTTTCCATTGGAATTATAAAATCTATTATATTTTAAGACGTCCACCACAATATTTTGGAAAAATATTAAGATTTACGTGAGCTGGAACGGTTTGAAAATACCTCTAAAAATGGAGTTTTGAAGAATAAAAATAGTTTCTTAAAGATTTTTTTAAAGGTCCTCTCAGATGACAACAGATTAAGCTTAAAAATCTGCATAAAAATATTAAAAACAAATTTTTTTAAATTGTGAACGGAATCGTAATGATGAGATTTTTGATGCTGTTTTTTAACTTTTGACAAAGATTGGTATAAGAAAAACTTGAAGAACTGAACATAAGCTCTTCCGCTTTAGACTTTTGAGGTATCATTGGAAAGGTCTTTTCTCACCTTTTAATTTTAATTTGCTAATAACCTCATTCAAACGATGAAAGAGAAAGGTAGGATGAACGGATGGCATTGAAAGTTGAATTAAGATGTATTGGTAATAGAAAAAAAAATAAAAATTGGAACACGAGTGACCTGTTTTAGACAGAAATAAAAACAGTGTGAATATATCTTTCTACTGAGATCCCATAAGTCTAAATCAGAATAGTTTCGGCCCAGTTATGCAAGTTTTTCGTAAATCAATCTTTGAAAAAAATTAAAAAAAAAAACAGCATCAAAAATCTCATTCTTACGATCCCGGCGGAAAACCGCACCTTTTTTTGGGTGATGCAGTCTAATGTACATACGTTCTCGCAGTACTAGCTCAGAGAAAGTTAAGGTGAAGCCACGAAAAAGTGCAGTCACTTATTTTGTGGAAATTTGGAAAAGGTCTTGTTGTTTTTATTTTTCTTCTACATATATATGTATGTAGTGTGTTAAGTTAAAGGAAATTACAATTTACATTCAATTAAAAATTTTAAAGAACGCATGGGAATGAAAATTGTCACATCTGATGGACGGTGTTGATTATTCGGTAAATATCTGGTAGAAAACGGATTTACTGACGCAGGGTAACAAATTAAGTACGAAGTTTTAAGGTGACCGGGTACAGGTCGAGTAACTTACAAAGCTATATAAAAAGCATCTTAAAAATTTTCTACGCAGTCATAAAAACAAAATTTCAAATGGCTACTCGGAACTAACAGTTTTTGGCTCAGTTATATATTAGGCAATTTCAATATGAATTTTGAAAGAAGAATATGTATATGAAGTTAAAAAAAAAATTATGACTAAAGATGAGGGAATTCAAAAAATGGTCAAACAGTTTTTTTGTGGATATTTTCCATCTTTGCGGCATTTTGTCAATAATTTTATTCAAACATTTCTTTAGCGTCAGATGTCGGAAGCGTTTTTGGAAATACTTGGCCTACAGAGGTAGAAGTTTTTTACAGTTTTTTACAAGTAACAAAATTGTCATAACTGGTATTGTCGCAATTAAATACTTTTTATAAAGTTTGAAAACTATTTTTGCTGATTTATAGAAAGGTCAAGAATATTTTAATATTTATGACAATATGACTTTTATGGACACCATCTGAATCACCAAAATACGTTTTACATTTTATGTACTTCTTTCAAATTTATCAAAACCCGCCTTCGATTCGCCACTTCTGAGCTCGCCAAGTATAACCTATGTTCTCTTGTTAAAAAATATGTTCGGATATATGAAAGCATCAACCAAGTTATCCACCTGAATTTAACACAAGAAAATATGGGGATTCCTTATTAATTTGGTCCATTAGGCAAGGTTTAAACTTTTGTGGAGTAAGTGCTGTTAATATGAAAATCGATAGTTAAACCCTTGTCAGTGGTTAACCACCCAGTGCGAATTCGTCTCTACTGTTAAGTATGAACGCAGTTTATTTGATCTAAGTTTAAACTGGCACTGAAAAACTGGCTATAAATGCTGATGAATCGAAGGCGGCTTATATTACTGACCGACCTATCAGTTAAGGCGTAAGGTGTGGCAATTTTTTTATAAGGCATTTTACAAGGAATTGTAAGGTTATGTATTTTGAAGTCTCGTTTAATATTTTGAAAACTTTTTAATCGAATATTGTGCGAAGGTTTATGCGCTGAATTAAAAAAAAAAAACACTTTGATTTGCCGAACAATAGATGTGCATACATATGTATGTTTGGTTTTTTATTTAGAAGTAATTTTAATATCTTAAATCCACAAATTCACTTATAATTTTTTAATTAAGAATTTATCAGAATCAATTGAAATAGTAAATTTGAAAAAGAATCAATATAACGGACTGAAAAACGATGGAATCAGAGTTGCATCGTCATATTTAAATGCTCTTCCGAAAACAGCAACCATATGTCAACGACACACGACAAATAAAATACCTTGTGAATTGGCCGTACATATTTGTATTTTGTAGTCTTTTTACAGTTCATTTGCTTTTTTATTATTTCTGTTTTGGCAAACATTTACATACATATACACAAATACATATTGTAATTATGATTTTAATATACTCTAAATAAATATTAATTGAATGGTAAATTGTAATAAAAAATCAGCAGTGTTGCCACTTTGAAAATGTAGTGAAAAAAGTAAGTATAAAAAATATTAAACAAAGTTCACATGCGTTCTTATAAGCTCCGCCAACCGCATATCTGGCGTGGACCATCGGCATGCGGGATATGCCAGCACACAGCTGGTATCTGATTTAATTTTGCCAGCCTTTATGGCTCTTCTTAGATCCTCGTAAGGTACCAGCGCATCCAAAAGCCATCCGTAGCTGCTGACTCCATCAATAATTTTTTGTAAGCTTGTCGCCCGTCCCTGATGGACATCTTTGCTGGACTTTTGTAGCCATAAACAAATGGATTTTTGTACGCAAGCTGCTATGTCTACGTCATTGTCCGAGAAAGTCTCGGCGATGTGAGCCAGTAGGCTGGGTAGTGTGGTCTCTGTGTGCAAAGAATTTAACGGGTTAAAATATGAAGCTGCAATCGCCTCAAGGATTGGTTTCAAAATGGAAAATTTAGTAGTATAAGTCTCAGTATAATGAACAATGGACAAATGATAATGACAAATTCTTCCCGAATTGAAATTGAATTGAATCTCAGAGGTGGTCACATACTAAGCTGGTTTAGATCCGATCATTGGATCATGATATATGATATGATATATATATATAAATAATTGGAATCGGTTTTGTTTTTTTACTTCAATTAAAATTTTAAATTACATACACACATATGTATGTTTGTATGGTGTTTCCTATTAAAATACGATCTGTATTTTTAATTGAAATTACTTGATTTTGATGCCAGAATAGAAATTTGACGGAAATTTGGTTGGCTAAAACCAACTATGCGCACGATTGCTAAACTTACCTACTCTTTCGCCTGTACCATTTTTGTAGACTAACTTGAAGTGTTCCAAAAGACTTCTTGCATCGTTTGTATAATCCTCTACATTGGAAGATCGTTCGTCTTTGCTCATAGTTTTCTTAGTTTGCCTCCCTTCTCCAATGCCATTACTTTTCTCAACTGCAACTGATTCGGACTCGCCTTCAGCCGTATGCGCCTGAAATACATTAAGTGAGCGTATGATGTGAGCCACAAACAAGCTGCCACCGGCCAATAGACCGCTGATAACCAACGATCCTGTGTTGATATTCACCATAGCCTGCAGTGATGTAAATTTTTAAAAAAGTTGAATATAAAAATTTAATTAAGAAGTGGTCTAAAATTGCAAATTTTCAGGACATGCACAAATTATTCGACTAAAAAAATATAGTTTTGCAGCCTTGTAATACACCCCTTCAAATCCATTAATTTTTCCATTAACTAATTTTTTCGATGTCCTTGGGAGTGGGAGAAATCCTACCGTACATACATACAGTTGTCCACAAAATAATAGGAGTGCGATATTTTGACCAGTTTTGGCTATTTGTCTTTTGTTTATTTAATGTTTATTATTTTTTTACAAAAGCCTAGCTGGCTATACAACAAACACCATATAAATTCAGATTTTAAACTTTGTATAAAAATTATAAAAATTTTGCAATTTTTCACCCAAATTTCAAACTTTTAAATCAGAATCTTTAGAAAAAATTCTGGTATGCAGTTTTGTAGCACATTCAATTCTAGTCTGAAGAAGTGCAAGTTTCAAGCGGCTAAAAAATTCCGTTGATTTTTGAGAATTTTTATGGTTAAAGGTGTTTCACGTTTTTTCCATACAAAGTATGTCGACAATTTTCTTTTATATGGAGGACACTGCCAGCAAAAAAATTGCCAAAAATCAACGGAATTTTTTAGCCGCTTGAAACTTGCACTTCTTCAGACTAGAATTGAATGTGCTACAAAACTGCATACCAGAATTTTTTCTAAAGATTCTGATTAAAAAGTTTGAAATTTGGGTGAAAAATTGCAAAATTTTTCTAATTTTTATACAAAGTTTAAAATCTGAATTTATATGGTGTTTGTTGTATAGCCAGCTAGGCTTTTATAAAAAAATTATAAACATTAAATAAACAAAAGACAAATAGCCAAAACTGGTCAAAATATCACACTCCTATTATTTTGTGGACAACTGTATATATCTTTTCTAGTACCAAATTTTGTGTATCTCCTGAAAACGTGCAATTCTGAACATTTTTTAATTGGTGTGACAGGGCGTATGATGAATACAAAATTATTAAATTCAACTTTTCTACTAAATACATTCCTTTTTCTTAAAAAAAATGCCTTACAAAATATTAAATAAACCAAATCATATGCTTTCATATTTTATATGTCCCTTCAGACTGTTCAACTGTTGTAAATCTATACGATATGAAAATTATATTTAGTTAAATTTTTTTTATGTCATACGGAAGTACAACCATTATATCAACCCGAGAGGACATGTCCAACAATAAAACGATTTATTTTGATTATTTAGTATTATGAAAGGTTTTTTTTTAAATGAGGATAAAAATTTGTAATACAAGTTGGATTTAATAATTTAATGTTTATCATACGCCCTGTCACACCTATTAAAAGATGTTCTACAATTGCAATCCTTCAGGCCATACACAAATTATTCAAATAGAAAACATATCGCTTTGCAGCCTTGTAATACACCGTTCAAAAGCCGCTATACTTTTCGATTAATTAATTTTTTCGATGTCCTTGGGAGAAATCCTGTCGTCCTATTAAAAATTTAAAGATGCAGATTTACTAGAAATGCGTTCAAATATGGGAAACATTTCGAATATATTGCCTTTTCAAAGTTTACATGGACGATTTGGCAGCCTTAGTTCAAGTTATTAACTAAAACTTCAACTAAAAGCCCGCACGGGTTATCGTTAGCCTACGGCCATAAAACTTCATATACATACATATATGCTATTTAGGCTAAAAAGCACAAATATAGAGGATATGCATATCAAAATTTGCAAACAAGTTTTTTTCCATATATTCTTGGGACAGTCTTATGCACTTAAGTATATACATATATTAGGGTGTATCACTCTCCATACAAAAAAAAAAAAAAAAAAAAAAAACTCAGTGCGTATAGTCCCTACGCGCGGAAGAAGTTGAAACTTAATAGAGAAAATGCCAGCAAAAAGGAATGTGCGATATACATACACATGTACATATTTTCTAATATACAAAAAACGTACACTGCCGGAATAAAGTATTGGCACAGCAAATTTTTCACAATTTATGCAACAATTTTCATTCTAATATTTTCCCGCTGATTTCGTATAAAAATATGGTTCATTCTACAACAAAAAACATAAAAATATAATTCCTAAACTTTGTTCGAAACTCGCAAAAATTCAGCAAATTTCCAACTTTTTAATCAGATTTTTTTGAATTTTTTTGAGTATGCAGATTTGTAGTCCAATCAATTTTATTATAATAAAGTGCAAGTTTTAAGAAGCTAGGAATTACCATTGATTTTAAGCAATTTTTTTTCACGCGGTCTCCTCAAAAAAAAGTTTTTTTTCGAAAATACTTTATATGGAAAAAATGCAAAACACCTTCAACAAAAAAAATCTCAAAAACAACGCGATTTTTAGCTAACTCCGAACTTGCATTTTTTTACTGGAATTTAATGGGCTGCAAAACTACATACTCTAAAAAATCTGATTAAAAAGTTGAAAACTTTGATGAAAATTTGCTAATTTTTGCGAGTTTGGCACAAAGTTTAGGAATTATATTTTTATGTTTTTTGTTGTTGAATGAACCATATTTTTATACAAAATTGGCGTAAAAATATTAAAATAAAATTTTTTGCACATATTGTGAAAAATTTGCTGTTCCAATACTTTGTTCCGGCAGTGTATTTACTTAAAATTTGCTTTAAACGACATTTAATTTTTTAGTTTTTATAACCAACTGCAAAGTTAATTATTATTTGTGGCTAAGAAAACAACCATATCTACAATATTAACTAGTAAGTTAAGTAAGATATGGAATGTTTTATTTTAATATTATTAATATTTCTGGAAAAAACCACATAAATGATAGCCGCTCCCTTGGTTGTTGGATCATTTCTACCATTAACCAATTCCAGTGAAACATTTGATTTAAAAAATTTTGCAAGTTCATCACACTTGGCCAGAGAAAAGCTGATGTTGAAATCTCCTGTGAGAATTACAGGTCGATCATAACAGTCTACTTATCTTCATCTTCCCTTTATCATTCATCTTCTTCTTCATCTTCATCGTCATCGTCATCTTCATCTTCATCTTCATCTTCATCTTCATCTTCATCTTCATCTTCATCTTCATCTTCATCTTCATCTTCATCTTCATCTTCATCTTCATCTTCATCTTCATCTTCATCTTCATCTTCATCTTCATCTTCATCTTCATCTTCATCTTCATCTTCATCTTCATCTTCATCTTCATCTTCATCTTCATCTTCATCTTCATCTTCATCTTCATCTTCAT
>NW_023458558.1:643675-655096 GCF_013731165.1 Rhagoletis pomonella
TTCATCTTCATCTTCATCTTCATCTTCATCTTCATCTTCATCTTCATATTCATCTTCATTTTCATCTTCATCTTCATCTTCATCTTCATCTTCGTCTTCATCTTTATACAAAACCATTTCTTTTGATACCCATATTGGGATACTTTATTTATTTTAATAAATAATTTGAATTTTATTTTCGTATATATGGCATCTTTTTAAAAAACTAAAATCGAATTACACATCTACAGATCAAGCCATCTCCGAGCTCGAGTAAGAAGTTTTTTTTCTTAACAGTGGTCGTCCCTCGTCAGGCAATGGCAAACCTCGGAGTGTATTTCAGCCATGAAAAACAGCTTCTCATTAAAATACGATCGCCGTTCGGAGTAGGCGTAAAACTGTAGGTCCCTCCGCTTTGTGTGACAACATCAAGGCGCACGCCACAATTCGGAGGAGAAGCTCGGCCAAACACTAACATATGTGAGCGCCAATCTATTATCATTATTATTTAAAATATGTTTTGTTTACTTATCATTGCCATTGTTCGAGAACATACCCGAATGCAGATACCGTCATTATCGTCTTTTATTTTGCGTATTATATATATATAAGTAATAATGATTTAAATATTTTGAGATTATATTAGAGCTTTTGCGACTACCTATCTTATGGTATGGTTAGGTTAGGTGGCTTCGCTGACACCATTAAGGTCCATAGCGGACAGGTAAACACTGCGTACCATGAGAAATGTGGAAGAACATCGAAGTTTTCTTGGCAAACTGGAACACCTTTTTATACCCTAGTTTGGTGGAGGCTTTCAGATTAGGTAGAAAACCTGCTCCCAGCAGACTAACTCGCAGTCTGCTAAGGGCTATGCTCCACACTGTCTCCTCTTTCGTTCTGCATCTTCTAAAGATCTTACCATTAGTCAGAAGAAATCCGAATAATCGCTTGGAGGCAAATCGGTACATCCTCTATCAGCATCGTTTCCGACAAAGCGCCCTCTTTGGAACGGCTGTTGGCCGCGATGCCGCGGAACCCAGTACCCAGGCTTAGACCAGTTCGGAAAATTTTATTTGCTGGTGAGGAGTATCAGGTCTTTATTTTCTGCGTTGATACTAAGCCTCACTTCGATTGCCCAAAAATGTATCACCCCTGGTGCTTGGCTCATAAATGAGCTGAGTGTAGACAGACACTTTCCGCTTACTAAATATCGTCCGCATATCGTTACCTAAAATGCAAAAATACGTAACAAAACATCGCCACTGAAATGGAAAAGGTCGTGACTAATATATTTTGCTTTTTTTTATAACGATGTGGGGAGTCGTAATTCGATGAAATCCATCATATCAATCAAAAAGTGAATTTTGAATTTTTTATTACTTAGTTACGACTTATTGCACTTCAATGACAATGTTTGTTACGTCCTTTTGCATTTCAGGAGACGATATGCGACCAAAGTAGCGGCGATAATATGCCCCCTTGCGGCGTTCCGTTGCTAACTGTTTTGATGGTCTCATGACTACCGAAACATTTTTGCAGCTCAACGTAGAAGAAGACACGCAATTATTCACATGGTGAGTGCAAAGTGTTATCGAATTTTGAATACTCTTCTTCAAAATTGTTAATATTAGACATTGCGTTACATAACTTTTTCTGTTTAATTGTTTACTCTTACCGGCGAATTTCCGTACTTGTCCTTATATTGTTTCATAGGCACTTGAAGAAATGGTAATTCAAAGTCTAAGCCCATTGCCACATCTTTACCTAAAGGTCGAAATGAGAAAAGATTTACACGTCCACTGCGCTCTGGCGATGAAGTACGATGGAAAGTGGTAGTCGTATTGGCACCCACTCCCAAGCGGCCAAGTATCAAGCCACTGAAAATTATAATCGCGCGGAATATCATTGTTGGCTTTTTAATTTCTACTTGGATCGCTTGCGACCTCCAACCTGTTCTCCTACTCGGTCATGCACTTTATGAAGAAGTTTGCGCGATCCATTTTGCTTTATACGCGTAACTTATGGGCGGGCGCCGCTCTGCAGTTTCGTAAGCATTTCCTGTATTACATGCAATGGCATGGTCTGGTGCTCGCTTGAATTGCACACAAATTGGACTAAGCGATTTTTGCTATTTGAAGTGTCACTACTTTGTTCATCGAGTCACATACATACATGCAATGAATATACACAGGTATGTACGCACATATACATATATAGATATGTATGTATATATGTAATTACCTAAATTAATTCGCACATGTGAAGAGCGCACGAAGCGGAAAGCTGAGAAATTTCTTTCTAATTCCGGATTCGTTTTATCATCCATCCACATAGTTATGTATATTGCCATCGTAACAGCAAGAGATATATAATACGCGCCCACAACCAATGTGCCTTTTACATACATATATATATGTTACCATTCTAAACGAAAACATTGGGCTTTCGGCTTTTTCCAGTCTATTCTAGAATACCAGATCAATCACTACTTGTAAAATAAGGTAGTTAACGACGGTAAGCTATACACACTTACGAGCCTCGTTCCTTGTAGTTGCAATCATGATTCAGATTAGAAGTAGGCGCGGGCCTACTTTTTCCGGCTCGGTCCGGCACGAGTGTAGGATACATATTTGAAAGCAAGCATGGGGAAAAATCAGTGAGGGCCCGCCCGAAACGGCCCGAATTTCTCGAATTACACCAAACCTATTAACTTTCACGAGAAAATGAAACATGCATAGCCACGAGTATTATTTTTTTACACTAGAAAAGTTTCTTGCTCAGAAAATTAGAGTTACATACATATATATGTAAGAGTGGATGTACTTGGCATATGTTTACGGTACGTCTTTTGTTATGTATTTTATTCAATAGAGAAAGTAGTTTCCCAAACATCTATAACAACCTTATTTCATGTTAAGAGATTGCTGTAAGTATTAACTTGTAGTAAATTACCGTCCTTGGTTGTTGAAATATTGGAGTTTTCGTATTTCTGAAATTTAACGGTACATGGGAAGTGGGCGTACAATTAGTACGATTTCGAAAAGGTTCAGCATATTGCTTTCTTGTACCAAGGGAAATAACTGTACCGAAATTAATAGATATCGATAAATCGGTAATCGAAATACACACATGTAGACATACATAAGTGGGCAGTGTTACGTCTATTTAACACAAATTTTATAAGTGTCTTATTTTATACCAACATTCTACTTAAATTTCCATTTTTAAGCAATTTGGATCTAGTATTTACGGAGATATCGTATTTGTGCATTTTTCAAAACTACCGTTATAGGTGAGCATGATTACCACCCAATTGCGCCCATTTTCAAAGCAACTTAATAATATTTAATAGATTGACGCTTACACATATGTATATTAGTGTTTGGCCGAGCTTCTCCTCCGATTTGTGAGGTGCGCTTTGTTGTGGTCACACAAAGGGTAGGCACCTGCAGTTTTACGCCAACTCCGAACGGCGATTGTATTTTTATGTGAAGCAGTTTTTCCTTGCAGAAATACTTTCGGAGGTTTGCCATTGCCTGCCCTGGGGCGACCGTAGTAGTAGAAAAAAACTTGCTTGATTTATATTTCTTGATGTTGGGTTGAACCGGGCTTGAACCCAAGTCCTGCTGAATGGTAGCGTGCAAAACGCTTTTTGTCGGCCGACAAGAAAACATTTTTTTCTATCCCATTTGTATCGAGTTTCAACTTATTTGGTATGGGTTGAATAGTAAGATGTATGTAATGTACTCTGGCCCCATACGACACCAACAATCGTTTTGTGGTCTTGGATGTGGGGGTCAGCATAAAGTAATATGCAATTTTTTGATAAGATATCCCAAATTATTCTAAATTTAATAATATTTGGTAAAAATAATTATTAATTGACTAAACCATTATCCAACAAACAGTGCTAGGTTGCTATTAAGTTTTTAGTAAAGAATATAATTTATTAAAATAATTACTTTGGCACTTACATATGTACATACATAATAAATATTATAGCTGTATGTTTAATCCCAGTTACATTTAAGAATATTTAATACAGTTACAGTTATGTTTAATACTACCTGAGTCGTTCTAAGTAACTGACCAAAAAGTTCGCAACAATTTTCCATGTTGTATTCTTCATGTTTGACCATTTACAGTTCCGATAAATGTGCTCGCAAGTGGTCGCATTACTTGTACGCCCTAAATCTATGGCTTTCTTCAGAGTTGTGCCATTAAGGTAAACCCTTAGCAGATCTAAACTAAAATTGAGAAATAATACAACACTTATTGAACAAATCTTAGCTGGTATTCGGAATGGGATTTTTAGAACTTACTTGACGAGCCCATCGACTATGCGTTCAGTTGGAGATGCACGACCTGCCCGAACAACTGCTGTGGCTTGCTGGACGTAACCGCAGATGGCGCGCTGAGCGCACGCACTTATATTCACGTTATTAGCGTGTAGACTTCGTTCCAGCACATTTAACACATCTTGGACTCTGCTAACTATTTATAAAAAAAACTTTGCCGAATAAAATCTCAATAAATTTTGGAAATCTAACCTACCAGATTTCTTTACCGTAACACCGTCACCGCCCACCGGATCATAACTGACGAAGCTGAGTCCTTCCGTAAAATCTGCGCCACGATTGGCTTTCTTGTAGCCATATCCATAGAATGTTGGCGTGGTCACGGTTTTGATCACTGCCGCAACAAGAGCACCTGCAACAGCAAGACCGCCGCCTAGTAGAAGGTTACGCGAATTTAAATCGGTAAATTTACGAAAAGCCGTCTGTGTAATTTCAAAACTGCGTTCAATGGGCACTCGGAAGACAGGCACAATGAATTCAAGGTTTATGGAGAGATCTTTTCCGTCAGCCTCGAAATGTATTCCACGCGCCTTGCGTTTTTCAAACAGACTTTCCCTCAATTTATTACTCATCTCCTCTGCAACATCTTTTGAATTTATTTCACCCATGGAGCGTGGCTCGAAATCGCGAAAGCGGAATGAATGCACAACATTGCTACTTTGACCAGCTGGTCCACCATTGCCACTAGCCGTCGAATTACTGTAGATGTTGTCGCTCAAGTCCACATCTTCATAAATGCTCTCAACGATCCTTTCACTCAGTACATGGTTGTATGTTTGGTGTACTAGCAGCAACAAAATCAGCTGCGTGCCCCTGGCCTGAAAAGACCATCCACGGAGGCACCTGCTCCATTGTCTTCTGCCGAAAATAATGCTCATACTCTTTGTTTGATGTTGCCTCGGCAGCAATTGGCTGCAATCTAAATGCGTTCGCATTTAACTCGACTACGTTTATATGAACCGATTACAAAAATAAACAACGACAGCTAAATAAAGGCAATAGCATCAAAATGGGTAATACGGCGGAAACATAAAACAACGGCGTAAAGCAGAGAAGGTGACAAACCGTTACAAAGCCTCCATTGACAGAATTTCACGGCTTACGAGCACAATAAAGCAACACACGAGTACTTAGACAGTGAGTGCAGTGTCTTGCGGTTAAAAGTAGACAGGGGGAAGTAAATAAAATGTTTGGTGGCTGTGATCGTTAATCCTGTTACATTTTTAGACGTTTTAGAATATCAAGCCAAACAGTCAATCGTAAAGTCTATACAGTTTCGGCAAACATAGTCTTACAACAACAGCCAATGGTAACTTTGAAGAAGAGAAGACTAGCAGAAAAAGTTATTGAACACAAATCTAGTAAAAACTTGCAAGTGAATAGTTGCTGCGCCGCTTTGGTATACTGCTGTAAACATTTTACTATCTATAAATCAGTTTTAAACTCTTTGCTTTACACACAAGCACTTACACAGTCCAGTACTGCATTAATGTTTTGATCTCCATTCATTTTACTTTTGTTTGTGCTAAACCAATTCACCAAATGGCGGCTTTGGCATTTATTCTTCTTCTTCTTCTGCTAGCAAAAACTTCACTAGCAAGAATTTGCAGCTCTCCCGTGTTATTGCGCTCTCGATACAGTGATCTCTTGCAAATGTTTTGGGTTATTATACACATTTGCAGTAAATAAAAATTTGCAGGTTCCAGTAAAAATTAGTACTGACTATTTGTTACTATACAAACCAAAGAATCGTGGTACAAACCTATAGGGTCAAATTTCAAAACATACGTCCAGGGCCTGGATTTTGTAATTGTGAGTTTTCAGGTTTACACTGAAAATTGTGTGCATTCTTAATTTTGCGATTCAGGAATTGTGAGAATGAGTTTTAGCTGTCAAAATTATGTACACTTCTCTTCCGAAAAACTCACTGAATTTTATTGGGTGAGTTTTTGGTTGTGAGCTTTGCACTCGGTGTACACTTCGTTTTCTCACAGTGACAGAATCCAGCCCCAGCTCTTCGAAACCAACGGAATCAAATCTTTGAAAATAGGAATCTGGTAAATTTTATTTTAACACATACCTCTGCTGATGTTAACTTATTTCACCTAATTCAAATATGTCATTCATAGACTAAGCCGATTGCCCTGGTAGTTTGTTCTTGACATGTCTATTCTGCACGTTACCGAAGATTTTTTTTAGGTTTGAGATGCATCGTTTTGGTGTAGACCTCAACAAATATTCATAAGCGCACATAAAGTTTGTCGCTTACAGTATATGTACATGCGTGTGAAAGAAACACGCCTATTGACTCTTTAGTAAAGAGTTTTTTCACTCATCATGAGTCATGACCAGGGAACGGATTTCATGGAAATTGCTTTTTTTCTGCTAAAGAGATAGAGTATATTCGATTAAGAATGTCCACGATTTAGCTTTCCCTGATTCCATATATACACATTTGATGTTGCCTTTTTTGCCTTTTTTAAGATATATGCTTTTTTTGCCTTTTCTACCTTTAAAAAAGTGATTATAGCATTTAAATTTCTTTTTTAAGATTAAAAAATATACACATGCCCATGCGGCTTATAGAAGCGCAGGGACCTCTTGCCAAATTGGTGTTGGAAAAATTCAAAGCCGTTTTCTCAGCTAACGTAGGCTTGGAGACAATAAGGGGTGTGGATAAAATTGTAAAGGGCGAGGAAAACGCCCTTGTTCCTGATAATATGAACGTTTCAAACGTTCCATATTTAAATTGGGCGCCGCTTGTATCAACTTACGTCGAGCGCACATTTAGTACATTCAAGGCTTTTCTTCGCGAAAATCGAATGAAAATGCTGCCAGAAAACTTCAAAATGCATCTTGTGGTTCAATGTTACTAGAACTATACAGATTAAAGTTTTATGAGTTAGAAACTCGAAAGGATAAAATAGTCAAAGATTCAAAGTACAAATTTTTCATATAATGAAACTAGTACGTAGTTTTTCTATTTTTACTTATAATATAAAAATTTCTAAAATAAATTTATTTATTGATTGTTCTTCGTGTTTTCTTTTTTTAGTGCCTTATTTTTTTGCAATACCTAGTGCCTTTTCCTGCCTTTTTCTCTATTTTGTTTTGCCTCTTTTGCAATACCTAGTGCCTTTTCCTGCCTTTTTCGCTATTTTATTTTGCCTTTACCAGCCTATTTCGTTATTTTATTTTGCCTTTTTTATAGGTTTTTAGGTCCTAAAAATCCATTCCCTGGTCATGACACATACTGCACAGTGAAAACATACATATCTTAATATAGAAAGGCACTATCTAACATTTTTGTTTATTGATGGATCAATGAAAAAACTGCATAGAAAATCGAGTCATTTTGTAACGAATTTCTTTTAAAGGTACTTGCTTATTCTTCAAAATTTAAAATTGCTTGCGCATAATTTTCAGAAAAATTTCCAGTATACAGCCTCTTTTAAACGCGCATAAGCAGACGAACAAATGCACAAAATTTTTAGGCATTAACACGGATCAAGGGGATTTTCGATGACAACACAGGTAAAAACGCCCATCTGTTCTCTGTTGTACAAGTAGGAAAATAAAGCAAGCGAATTTGGCTTCCGCGGTAACCGAGTGGCGAGATTTGCGTGCTACAATTCTGTAGGTGCCAGGTTCGATCCTCGGTTGGGGCGATTATTATAGCTTTTTTATTTTATTTGATTTATATATTTAATTTTATTTTAGTTTCACTTGTTTTATTTTATACATACATATTTTATTTTACATAAGTTTATTTAAATTTTTAGAGTTTTATTTTATTACACAAGTCAACAACAACTAACTGAAAGCAACGTTTAAAAAATTGAGAACTAATAAATGAATGAATGAAAAAGAAATAAATCAATATTCTACTGGCCTTGGGACTCGAACCCACGACCTTGCGGCTCGTTAATCCGCATAACTGCCGTCTGTCAAGGCACAATTTTAATCAGAACCGTGCCGTTAATCCGAAACAACGCTGCCGTCTGTCAATGAATCTAGTGTAACAATCTGCTAGGCTTGTTGAAGGTGTTTCGTATATTCTTTCATTAATGCTCAGTTTTATTATGTTAAATTAAACATTTTAAAAACCATCAGACAAAAAAAAATAATCAATAATGTGTGCATAAAATGTATATTTTACTGTAAATATTCATAATCCCCACACATTGGTCTGGGGTCTTTTTGGCTCCATAATGACCCCCTGTATTCGGTGCCTCTGTGTAAAATGAATTTTGATTCGAGGTTTACCGAATCCGTATCGTCTCCCCCAACCATTTCGTACTTATCTTAGTTTCCACTGCTGCTCACAACTTTGGTGACTTATCAATATTTTGTCTTGTAAACCTTTACGCTTTGTTGCTTGCGTGGGCACGAAAACCATGCGTTAAGCTGATAACAGCCGCTCAGCTCAAATGTAATGCACGTGAAACAATTTCTACTCCCTGCATTTCAAATGTCATACATATGTACATACCGTCGTTTAAAGTACAAAACCGCGTATCAACAAAATGCAAAACCGCGTATGTGAGGTTGCATAGATTATTTTGTAGAGAGTAAAAACACTCATATTTCAAAATGGTTGTCTTTTTTTATAAAGCAGTCGCATTTCTGGCTAGTATATTTCAGGACGAATGGCTAAGGATTGAGCCAATAGCTTGTGTGAGCAAATCCAGTTTTTGGCAGCCAATGTCAGTTACGCGGTTTTGTACTTTAAACAACGATATGTACATCTGCAAATGGGTCATAAATTTAAATGTGCTCCAATTATCTCTATTCAAGTAGTAAACTATTTTTAAATGACTACATTTCATTAAGCTGCTGGAAGATATTAAAAAAAAAAAATAATCAGAAGAAGTTTTAATTTTTATCTATGGAAACTTTTATTTCATGTATTATTTATTACTTTACACCAGTCACAAGGCGATGTCCCACCAGTTACAACTTTAAATATTTTTTAATATTTCTATGAAGGTTATATAAACCTCATTTTTATTGCAAACGAAAGCGTATAATTCATATTTTACAATGCATAAACATCGTTCGTGAAGATTAAAGGCTGGTTTGTCCAACTCAACTTGGTTCACACCATCATCGAATCAAGGTATGAAAAATAATTGCAATGCGCCCCACTGGGACAGTAAACAATTAACTGCGATAGCCAGCGAACGTTTGACACTCGAAATATTTGATGATTTTTAACACCAACGTAGTTTTGGAACTTGGCAAACTCATTCAACTTTTTAGCACTATGCGCTTAGTAATTGTAAACATATCTAGCAAGTTTTTCGCCTTCTACGGGATTTTTTTTACACGATGGGATATGTATCAAAATTTAAAAAGAAGTGTCCCTTCAAAATTCATCGAAATTGATCCACTTGAATCCGCTTTTCTTAGCTCTGGTGATATATGTATGTACTCAGGGTATATCAGCTTCGTACTTTTCATTAGTAGTATTTATTCATCAAAGCGAGCAAATGGCCTGGCACTCTGGCAAAAAAAGAGATGAGCTCAAGCAACGTGTATTGACAACAAATCTGTTGAATACCACTATTATGCTTGGGATTATGAAATGGCTGTAATTGAAAGAGAGTCTGGTGGGAAGAGATAACTTCTGTTCCCGTGCACCTCGTTAATAACATTTTGCTTCTTTCATTTCTCTTTCTTCACTGTAACACGTTAAAGCCACGAATTCTGCTTTCTTATACGCCTTTGGCTAAAGGTTTACCCTGACTTTCTACTACACCGACTCTTAACTAATTATAGGCTCTTACACAGCTTTCTTATTGAAATAAAGCAAATATCAAAAATTTACAAATAATGATTTAAATACACTTCCGACCTTATCTGAAAATATAAACCTTGAAGCAATTTTTCTAAAAATCTTTGAAATATGACGTTTTTCCCGCAATAAAGCGGTATAGGAGATATAATGCTGTACTTCAAATTAAGAAATCTTTTTATATTTTAATTTTTACCAGTCACCCACTATTTAAAATTGATCAAGGCACCTACTGAGATTAAAAAGCGGTACTGGGATTATTTCAGTTTAACACTTTTAATTGCACATTGGCCTCGTATGTATGCTCAATGCTTCTTCTGTTTTGCAGTAGGACATCAAAGTAATGTTGAATATTTTACATTGCGTTTGTACGAATGGAAGTACCATTAGCGCACCTGTGAGGGTTGGGGTGTTCGGGGTTGAAACAACGCTCCGCCACCAAATCTTGACTACGAATAAGTTAAAAATTAAATGAAACAAATACACTCATATGTACATAAATAATTATGTGCGTATTGCCTTGTAAGACTTAAGATTTTTGAACGAAGATGTGTGTGACACTTGGTGGATTGAAAACTATATTATTCAGCATTTGTCTTTTTTGAAATTGTTTGACGGCTTATTGTGGGCTACAAGCCAGGTATCCAAATGGGATGGCACCAGGGTAGCCAACTCATTTTTGAGAACTCCCCGATTTCAACAATAAAATTCCCCGATTTCGCCCGAAATTTCGTAAAATTCCCCACCCATAGATTCTCCTTACTTACAAAAAAAAAAAAAATTATGTAATTTTTGTCTCTCTGTTTATTTTATTATTAAACGTAATTGTTCTATGATAAACCAAACCAATCTTGTATGAAGTTAGTTAACAAGTAAAGAATAAACAAGTTTTAAGTGGCGAAAAGTTTTCGTTTTAGGATTTTTTTGGCGAAGCTGTTGCGGTTTTCTTCCATATAAAAATAATTTATGTTTGTTAGTTATATGAATGCAAATGCGGCAAAGAAAATTATAAAAAATCAGCGTTAATTTTTACCCATTTGAAACCTATATTATACTAGAAATTTACCCGCAAATCGGGGAATTCCCCACGAGTTGGCTTCCCTGGATGGCACACAGGTCCCCGATGAGTTTGTCATTGCTTTGCAATGCATTAACCAGGTTTAGTAAAGCATTCCATGCAAATTAATTCAAACTGAAATATTGACTTGCATAGGTGTATTTATAATGTTCAGTATTTTTTGCTGATATATCTTTGGACATACATACATGCATATGTATATGTAT
>NW_023458558.1:655196-661595 GCF_013731165.1 Rhagoletis pomonella
AACTAGTATTTTTCCTGACTAGTTTGGGGTTTCACTGCAGGGTAAAAATGATGCCATCAACACAGATAAACTATTTGACAAATACATATATCACATGCAAATTCATGAGTGAGCCGATCTTGTAAGGAGTTTATTTATTGCTCTTAAAAGTATAACTCCTCAGAGCGAGATAGTTCTTTCATGGCTTTACGAGCTCTGTTCTTTAAAACTTGCAAGTGTGTAATCACATTGTTTTAATAAAAAGAAACAAGAAAATATTTAATTTTTGTTTTTTCCACTCCGACTTTAGTTTTGGAAATCACCCGCGATGCAAAATTATTTTGCAAGATAAACTAAAAATGTATACATCGTTGCAGGCTGTAATTACCTAAGAAGTAAGCGTCTTGGCTGTTCACCAGACCGGTCTATAGTTTTATCAATAATCTCAGATTGGTTCTCTCATACAAGCTTTCGATCTACATTCAGAAGACACAAACGTACAGCCAACGTAATAAACAATTGAACTATAAATTTAATTATTAGTTTGTCGTTCAATCCATTTTCGCTCATTGTCGACTACAGCCAGGTTTTTACCCTTCATAAATGGAATTACTTTGAAGTTAGCGAGATTAACTTGAAACAGAACCGGACAATCCATATATTACCTTTTTTGATTGTGAAAATTTACAAATCACTACTAAGTTGACGGGTTGAGTAATCATTGACGGTTTCTTACGTAAGTTAAGTGAAGCCTAGGCGAACTATACTATAAGGCATACCTGTGCATGTGAAGGCTACGCTCAAAACCACAACAGACTTCATTAATCTTTTACACTTAGATTGCAGATTTCCATGTTCTTGCTTTGCCAACCAACATACGGAGGATGGTGCTTTCGCCGGCGAAAAGCTCATCAATATTTGTCCCACAGTGGCGCCGAACACTAATCAAATGGTCATGCACACACCAAGGTAAAGCCTTCTATGAAATGATAAGTAGTCGTTATTGATATTAATCTCGTCTTGCAGGCACTGCCCGGTTTGCAAGACAAATATTTCTTGGCTACCCAAACTTGCCTGCTGTCCAAAATGTGGTTATAAGCCGGTACCGTACGTAGAAGAGAAACCGTACAATGAAAAACTGACCGCTGATCAAATACTTCAAGAGTATCTGGACAAACAGTCGAGTGGCACCGATCAAAAAATAAGCGACTGCTGCCGAGCTGAAAACGAGGAGATACCCTCCTCTACCGACAAAAAAGAATGTCGATGCACATGCAAGAACGGCAAGGTGTGCGCTCATTGCCGAATACGGAAGTTGTGCGAAGATATCTTTCAACCGCCACGGCCGCCGGAAGAACCCAAAAAGGACTGCGGTAAATGCGAATCGGAGGAAATGTTCAACGTATGTAGGACAAGCAGCAAGGACTGTCGCCCTTATCTGGCTCGCGTATTCTCCGAGCTGAGAGATTTGTATGACCTCAAAAAAGCACAATACAAACCATTCAAACAAGATGAAAGATGCGAGAAAGAGTTACAAGGGTCAGGAGGAAACCAAAAGAAACGCCCTCAAGGAGATATTTCGGGAAATTCAGAAAAGCAGAAAAGAGATAACCAGAATGACAAACAAATGCCTAGGCGAAAGAAAAAAAGGCAGCCGAGAGCAGCAACGGCTAACTCAAAAACCAGCAACAATGAAAAGAAGTCGTAAGCATGCAATGAGAATTACAAGTATTATGATTACAAATTATTATGATTCATAATACTAACGTTTTCAGATATTCTTATGGTGGTGGTAATTTTTCTCCGGTCAAGGATGCTCGTCCCCAAAAACGCAACAACAATGCATGTTTCAACCTTGGCAAAAAGAATGTACCCCGAAATATGGGATGGCTGTGGAACTTAGATACAAGTGGCAAACGACGTGGTTGGAAGCCGGGCGCTATACGCAAACCCATCAAAGAGATCATGAGATTCTTTCTGAAAGACTACCCAGCAGACACAATACGTGTCTCGCAGTACGCCTACCGCGACCAAGGCAAAGGTGATGGCAAAGATTCGGAGGAGCAAATAGTTCAGCGGCCCACATTACATATATGCAAAAAGAATGATGAATATTTCATAACATTGCGACCGCTTAAGGATCCTGAGGCACTCAAGGAATGTGCCGATCCGTACCTCAATATGAAACCCATACAATTTAAAATAACCAAAAATCCATTAATGGTCGAAATGAGTAAATTGAAGCGTTGCCTCAAAGACATGGGCTTCGCAAAATGCACCTGTCACAAGCCAGTGGTTGAGTGTTTCTGTCGGAGCTTCTTGGATAAAAAGCGATTGGAATATCAAGTCAGCAAGGAGTGCAGAAAGCGTAAAATATCCTGCTGCAATAGCACATTGGTTTTGTCCGACACTACAGACTCAGATGTGGAATTCGATTTCGGTGTGACACCACCTGCGGGCGTGGTAAAACCGGAGAGACTTAAGAAGCCTCATCTTGTGAACCATGGCACGCAGTATGTAGAGAATGACTGGAATGTCCAGCCAAAGTATCCGCTACCACCCAACCGTTTTATGAAATCATACAACTGCGCAACCGGTGCGCACTACGATTTTAGCGGTGGAAGTGGGTGGGGCGGTGTTCCCAGTGGAGGCTGGGGTCCTGGTGGTGGTAGAGGTGGTTGGGGTCCTGGTGGTGGTAGAGGTGGTTGGGGACCTGGACGGGGTAGAGGAGGCTGGGGTCCTGGTGGGGGCAGAGGAGTTTGGGGTCCTGGCGGCGGCAGAGGTGGTTGGGGACCTGGAGGCGGTAGAGGCGGTGTACCTGGTGGTGGCAGAGGTGGACGTGGAAATGGAAGGTGGGGGCCAGGAGGCGCTGGCGGAGGCCCTGGGGGCGGAATAGGGCCCGAAGGAAAGCCTTTACCTGGCGGTGGTGGAAAGGGTGGCGGTGGAGGCCCTGGAGGTCCCAACGTTCCTGGAAGCTCCGCATATCAAGCGTAAGTGCTTTATGCGCACTATGTTTATTACGGCCGTATTAGAAAATTTAACGAACTTAAGCTCCAAACAATTTTCGAATAGTAATTGAAGCAGATACTGGGCCGTATGAATAAAAACTAAGCAATTGCTTTTTCTTAAAATTTCATACCTTTTACTTCAATTTTGTTTGAATAAATTGAGTAAAAGATCTGAAATTTTAAGAACAAGCAAATGCTTATTTTTATTCATACGGCCCACTATTTCTTATCAGGCAATAATTTAATAGTACCCGGACCTGCTGGAGACGATAAATTTTAAGTGTTGACGTGTTCGGCATTATTTTCAAAATTCTGCGTACGAAATTGCTAGTAACGATTTTAAGACCAAAATTTTTAAATAAAAATGCTTAAATTAATGTTAAATTGAAGCGCGTTTGTCTGGGATCGAAAGCTTTTGGGCATGCATTGGCTTCCACTATTCGAGAATTGGACACGGAACGAAAATCGAATCACTTTGGATTATTAACAGTATCTTACTTTTTCCACCTTTATAGGAGACTTCGACGTGAGCGTCTTACAGAAGTTCCTCCACCCTTGCTTTGTATGATTGATCGTCGTAGAAAACCGGATCCATGCACTTACCCATGTTGTTATCCGTGTTATCCAAGTTATTCTCCTTGCTATCCGTGTGGCGATTATTGTTGTCCGTGTCCAGAACGAATATGTTAAGCCATTCATTTATAAATTCATAAAAGGAAAAAAAAAAACTTAAATAAGACTTTGAATATTGAAGGGAATATGGTGCAATAAACAGGTGATGTAATAAAGCGATTTTCTCGCTTTCAAATATGGTAGTGTAAAATTTTTCTCCTCCCTCCCATTACTTCACTTGGAATAATTCCCCCATATCTCATACCCAGGATCTCTTTTGATTGGAAACCCCCAATAATTAATATCACATTTTTCACCACAAAACCGTGGAAAGTGAATGAATTATTATCTAATAAGAACACTGTAGAAACGCTAAAATGACTCAAAAAAAAGCCGAACACGCTAACCCAGGTCATTTTCCCAAGATAATTTCATTTTAGATTTGCATTGTGAATGAAAAAAGTAAAACTTTTGCCTCAATACCATCGTACAGTTTCATAAGTAACGTAACTCTTCTTCTTACCGTATTTTCTAGCTAGTTGTAGGTGTGTTTTGGGTTAGTGTATTGGTATTTTTGGTTCAGTGTGTTTGTGTTTGAATAACCCCGTAGCGAATGTCATGCATTAGTCACTTAAGTGACTTTGGGCTCCGTTTACATGGAAGTTGTTCATGACTTTCATTTAATGGTAATTTCGTCGTTGATGTCATCTACATGACTTTGTCATGCAGTGATTATTGATGGCATTCAAGCGAAAGACAGTATCTTGCAATGGACTTTTTATAAGTGACCGCTGCAAGACATTGTCTGTTATAAGTCTTTGATAGGAGTCAACCTGCACGAGATTGTCACCAGTGTGGCTGACTTCCAAAACGTCAATTGCTTTGCATACGTACAAAGTATAACGTTCAATAACGCCGAACTATAAAATGTTGACGATGTATACTTTTCCAAAACGCATCCGAAAATTTAACGAAACGCATCGCTAGTGCATCAGAAACAAATTTGATGCTTCGTTTGTTATTGGTTACCCGTAGTGTTTTAACAATGGAAAATTCATAAAACTGAGTATTTAAAATATGAAATGTATATGGTTGCAATGTGTCGCAACTCTGCATCAGAGCTGTAAAACTGTGAAATCATTTAAAAATTTAATCACGAAATATTAACAAATAGGATTTCATTCATTTTCCTTTGGTCTGGTAGTGTGGCTTATATTTTTTTCAATCTACAATCATTAAAAAAAAAATTGTTTTCACACAGTAAGGTAGTAAATACCTGAATGAAAAACTGAGAATGCTGAAGTAAACAGAATTCAATACTGAATTAGCTTCCAGATGAATGAACACTTTGCTATTTTATACACTAAGAAAAATATATAAGTTTAAATGATGGAATAATGAGGTGTATGAACTTTAAAACGATATTGACATAGTGTCGCGTATCAATGCACAGCGGCCACGCGGGCTAAGCCATCTCCTACGAATGAATGGTTGTGCTTGGACTCCTCCTACAAATAAAAATTTAGTTCGTTAAATAAAATTGACCGCTTTAAAAACATGCAGTTGGTTTTAAACAGCATTGACAGAACATCCAAAGCTGGTACGTACTTCTGGTCTTAGGTAATGCTTTACCATAGCAGTAGTACAAAAGCAGAAGTAAAACGACTTTTTCCTCCTATAAATATTTTCTTCAATGCATATTTTTTCAGTGTAGTACTGAATGATCAAAACTGTTTGCATTCAACCAAAATTTACAATCACGATGATTGCGAATACTTTTGTTACATTCACATTCTATACTGAATGGAACTCTGCCATTCAACAAAACATTACGTGTTTTTGTTTCAAAATAATTTAAGCCACTCAGGAATTAGGTTTTTTTATACAGCCAAACAATCAAAATTTTGAAACGAGTGAGTCCTACTGATTCAATCATTTTACAGCTCAGCTCTGCATATACAAACAGTTTGAATACCGCAGTATAACAGTTTCCAAACATTGTATTGATACGTTTTGAAAACCAGCCTGTCATTGTCAGCTATATGTCGTTTAGGATTCACAGCCAGTGCGACGATGTCACTAAATCCTCATTAGTGACGATGTCACCGCTGACCATTTTTTCTACTGGGAAATTATAGTAGAAATTGATGAAATTGTAAAAGATAACAACCAGATGCCAAAAAACAGGTGATCTCAGCTGTAGGCATTTTTTGGCAATCAGCTGATAGTGGTTTTACTTGGGAAACTGTACGATGCTCAATACGCTGTAGAAACTAAACGTAAAAAAACTGTCCAAAACAACAAAATTAATTTAAAACACATCCCTGTTTATTTCTTATCGCGAACTCAATATAACATAAGCGAAAAAATTTTTTTTATTGTTTATTTTCAATGCAATTTCTATCGCTATTTTACAGCGTATTGAGCTTTAACAGGGGAAACAATAAAAAATTAGATACTCGTACACGTACGCGTAACATTCTTTTCAGCTCATCTATACATAGTATAAAGGGAAAGTCGAGATTATTTGTACGCGGTTATCTCGAAAAATACAGAACAGATTTTGACGAAATTTTCTGTAATATACTCTGTATCGACAGGAGAGTGACCTTTTTACTTAGAATTTTAATAGGGTTGCCACCTGTCTAAAAAACTATAAGATCCGCACCGTTCGTTGGATTACAAACGATGAGGTGTCAGATGAATGCGATTGGCCTCTAGAAAAGCATAATGCTGCTTTTTTTAATAGGGTTGCCACCTGATACGGAAAAATCTAAATTCCGCAGATTTCTGCGCTACG
>NW_023458558.1:661695-666070 GCF_013731165.1 Rhagoletis pomonella
GCCACCTGATACGGAAAAATCTAAATTCCGCAGATTTCTGCGCTACGGTCTACAACTACAGAAAAATTCTGTGGTGTTGAGTTTACATTTACATGGCGATTTGTTAAGACAGATCGTGTCAGCTGACTCGGGTTTACATGCCGGTAGGTTTACGATCTTGACTAATTTCAGCTCTACGATGAGGAATGTCCGGAAGCTGCAGAGAAAAAAGATGCCGCCTACAGGGCCACGCTGCGATCGGGGCAACGCGCGCTATGTGGGACCGCTATAGGTAGGGACACGATATCGAACGGAAAGTATCGATATGGTACTCATTTAAAGTATCGCTATAAAAATATCGGAATAAAAAGACTCGATATCCCAAATATCGATGCCAAAATCCAAAAAAATGTCTCAACATTGGTGTCCTATGTAGGCCGCTGTGGTGTAGTGACTAGAAGTATGCAAACCTCCGAGTGTATTTCTGCCAAGAAAAACAGCTTCTCATAAAAAAATACAATCGCCGTTTAGAGTCAGCGTAAAACAGTAGCGATCCCCTTTATGGCACAACACCAAGGCCACACGACAAATCGGAGGAGAAGCTCGGCCAAACACTAACATATTGTGTAAACGCCAAACTATTATTATTTTTACACGTAGAGATGTTGACTTAAAACACCGAGACCGTGGGTTCAAATCCCCCTACATCTACAATCTAAACTTTAGTACAAATTTCTCTTCTTTAAAGCGCAATTTGTATCGGGAAGAATTGTCAGTCACATGCAGACTCATTGCGTAAGTCGTAAATTAGGCTAAATTGTACGACTCGACAACATTGGCATTGTCTACAGTCGTGCCGAAATAAGTAAACGACGAAAAGCGTTGGAAACAATACAGTGCTGCCAAGTTTTTCCGTTTTAATACTAGTCGAGTGGAAATTTTAGGCAATGACGTGAAATTATCAACATGATTCGATCTTCGAAAAACGCCTTGCATTCTACACGACTCTCGCAATGAGGGTGATTATCTTATTAATTTGAGTTTTAGACATTCTATACGATATAGGGTTCTGGTACTCGATTCCAAAAAATATAGCTTTAAAACTATCGAGTAAAAGATATCGGTATAGAATGCCATAAGTATCGATATGGTATCGTATCGTATCGAAATTCGTGTCCCTAGCTATAGGGATCTGAAGGGAAAAAAAAAATCAAATTACTGATAAAGAAAATTGATGGATAAATTCGAAATAATGAGTGAAAATGCGCAAATATGAACAAAAAAGCGATTTACTCAGGTGTACGTAGTATATGAGTAACTTTCTTTCCTGCTCATTTTTCATACAAAAAATCTTTGCGTATTTTCATTTGACCGCTCATTATTTCTTATTTATCCATCGATTTTCTTCATTGGTAATTTGACTTTTTTTTGTAACAGAACAGGCTTTAGTACAGATGCAAAAATTTTAGACAGAACATGTTATTTTTAAAATTTTTCTTCTGCTAAAGTTTGATTTTTTTTAATTTTTTCATTAAAAATAAAAAAAAAGTTGGAATAATTAAGTAATTTGTCAGAAACCTATCGGAAAGTGATGTATATACGGTTTATCGAGGATTTCATTAGCTTTCATTTGTCGTATTTTGTACTAAGAATTTTAAAGTGGTTCGTAAGATATGCGTGATTAAAAGGAACCAAATTTTGTTTGAGCTGAATAACGCTAAATTTGAAATATCTCGAAAGCGTATCCATAGAAAAAAAATTTACTCGATTTTCGATAGAACATTTTTGCTGTAAACCAGCGTAATATAGAGACGTAATTCAAAATTTACTGTTTCGGAGAAAATTACGAAGATATGTGTCTTTCCATCTGTGTTTTGGTATACCAACTGGATGAATTGATCCAACGTTTTCGCACAAAATTGAAATTTTGTAGTAATTTTGTATATTACACAGAAGGGAAGCAAAAATATCAGAGCTGAACCTTTTTTACTGGGAAAAGGTTTTGATAGCTGATCTTACGATCGTTTTGCCAGATTAGCTCCAGTTTTACATGAAAATTTGCTTAAATTTTAACTTTTTTGTTAATAATTCTATCAGTTTTAAAGTTATTTTACTAAAATTTTTCGCGTGACGGTTTTTCGATATTACCTTTCACTATAACATATAGCCTCCATGCAACTGATTGTTCAGATATGTGGTTTTACGTTATAATTCATATTTTATTTCGTAATATTTCGTAATTTTCTTAGGTTGTACACTAATTGCACCTGAACTTGGGTTCTTTTCAACTCCATTCGGACACATTTTTGCATATTTATGCAGTTTCTATTGCACGAATGGGCTTTTAGTACCTTTTTTTGTGCTGTGAAAGCTGTTGTTCGTTGAAGTCAAAGTGACTGGGTAATATTTTCCAATAGGTGGTGGTCCATACCGCGTCATATTTGCCATAAGTTGGCAAGACAAACAACACAAAGTGAAAGCCTACGCGCGCGATTGCTGTCGTATTAATTGATAAAAAAAAAACCATCGAAAAATTAACAAAAACTTTTATTCATTATATTATTGTCTTCTGAAACTCCCAAAGATGAAAAAATTTAAGAAGCTTTGCAATAAATTAAACAACATATGTTGCGTTTGTGGTAATTCCGTGCTACACAGTCACTTTGATCTTTACGAACAACAGCTTTCAACAGAAACCCACGAGGTAGGAGAAAGATTTCACCAATCCATTATGAGGTTCGATTCACTGAAAAACCATTGAATTCTCCTTTGGCGGACTTTTGGTGGTCGATCGCAGCAGGCAAAGGGTATTTAAAAACCATTCGTGCAGTAGGAACTGCATCAAGTAATTTTTAAGCAAAAAATAAAAACGACTTCAATTCTCATATAAAAAATTAAGAGCACCTTCAATGATCCAATGATCGGTAACATACATAAAAATACTATTCCGACGAATCCTTTTTTTGAAGTCGCTTAAAAATATATCAGAATGGGATTGGAAATAACCCAATTTCAGGTCTAAATGGTGTACAGCCCAATAAAAGTAAGAGATATTACGAAATAAAATATGAGTTATAAAGCAAACCCTGGGGAGCTATATGTTATGTATTTGGTCGTTGAGCTGTGATATTCCAAAAGTTTAAAATTTGCCTACAGTGCTATTAAACGTGCGATATATATGTATTAAGGCATACAATCCCGGACCATTTTGTGATTCCCGGGATTTCGGGATATTAAATTGGTAATCCCGGGATCTCGGGATATATCGGGATATTATTACCATTAATTAAAATATGCTAACAAACTAGTTTTACAGTCTTCCTTTAGTGCGAATACTAGAAAGAAAAATAAATCTGTGTTTTTAAGAAAAGAAATATAAATATCTTTATTTTATATCAGTTTAAAAAGCTAATTACAAACTGAATAAACTAAAAACTACGAAATTGATATTCATTCATATTGCAGTCGAAGTCTTTTTAACAGTTGAACTTTTTTAAGTTGATTTGCATAGTAAAGACCAGTAAATTTGGGATTTAAAAGTACAGCATCGTAATCCTCGTTTAATTCTCTATAAAAAACATATTAAAAAAATTGGGTGTTTTTTTTTAAGAACTATTTAATTTTTTTTTTGTATGACGAGGTGGTTTATTTTGTGAGAGCCATCAATGAAGTCTTTACGATGCACAGAATCCGAGATATAACAATTTGAAGAAGCACTTGACTATTTAGTCAGAATAACGAAACAATTCAAAATTTGACAGATCATATGTATATCCGAAGAAAAAAAGGAGAAATATGAAGCCAATAGAAATTGTGACACCAAATATGGTGTCCGGTATGAAAAAGAATGCCTCATATGTATGTTATATATATTATAACATAGAATAATGGTAGTATTAGAATTGTAATATATTATTTGATTATTTGTAGGGTTGCATTTTATAAGTATTTTATGCCATTACAGTGTCTGAATGTCATTTTATTTTAATTTGGTAGTAAATTAAATTATATCTCGGGATCCCGTGATCCCGAGGTCTTGATCCCGCGATTTCGGGACTTCAAAAAGGTCTCGGGACTCCCGGTACTAGATGCCTTAGTATGTATGTATGTATGTATATGCATACACATTGTCTTTTGACGCTCTGGTAAACAGTATCAACGAGTATGTAGTTAGTTACATAGTGCATTGAAATAAAGAAATTATTAAAAATTGCGAAATGTACATACTATCTACCTACCAGGAGCGCGCCGGGGATAGGAAGATAGAGGGCTGAATTTTCTCCCCAATTATTTTTTTGTGAAGAAAAAAACATTCGTTTTATTTGACATAATATAATATATATATACATATACATATACATATGCATGTATGTATGTCCAAAGATATATCAGCAAA
>NW_023458558.1:666170-669164 GCF_013731165.1 Rhagoletis pomonella
ATACTAATGCATGAAAATCCTAACCTCAAAAAAATCACCCGTTATATGAGTAACTTTCTTTCATGCTCCTTTTTCATACAAAAAAATCTTTGCGTATTTTCATTTGACCACTCCTTATTTCTTATTTATCCATCGATTTTCTTCATTTTTCTTCTGCTAAGTTTGATTTTTTTTAATTTTTTCATTAAAAAATTAAAAAAAAAGGTGGAATGATTAAGTAATTTGTCAGAAACCTATCGGAAAGTGATGTATATACGGTATATGGAGAATTTCATTAGCTTTCATTTGTCGTATTTTGTACTAAGAATTTTAAAGTGGTTCGTAAGATATGCTTGATTAAAAGGAACCAAATTTTGTTTGAGCTGAATAACGCTAAATTTGAAATATCTCGAAAACGTATCCATAGAAAAAAAATTTACTCGATTTTCGATAGAACATTTGTGCTGTAAACCAGCGTAATATAGAGACGTAATTCAAAATTTACTGTTTCGGAGAAAATTACGAAGATATGTGTCTTTCCATTTGCGTTTTGGTCTACCAACTGGATGAATTGATCCAACGTTTTCCCACCAAATTGAAATTTTGTAGTAATTCTGTATATTACACAGAAGGGAGGCAAAAATATCAGAGCTGAACCTTTTTTACTGGGAAAAGGTTTTGATAGCTGATCTTACTTAATTGGGATCTTCTTAATTTAATGACGTCCCGCGTTTTGCCAGATTAGCTCCAGTTTTACCTGAAAATTTGCTTAAATTTTAACTTTTTTGTTAATAATTCTATCAGTTTTAAAGTTATTTTACTAAAATTTTTCACTTGACGGTTTTTCGATATTACCTTAACATTTCCGAAAATCATCGAAATCGGTTCACTATAACATATAGCCTCCATGCAACTGATTGTTCAGATATGTGGTTTTACGTTATAATTCATATTTTATTTCGTAATATTTTGTAATTTTCTTAGGTTGTACACTAATTGCACCTGAACTTTGGTTCTTTTTAATTCCATTCGGACACATTTTTGCATATTTATGCTGTTTCTATTGCACGAATGGGCTTTTAGTACCTTTTTTTGTGGTGTGAAAGCTGTTGTTCGTTAAAGTCAAAGTGACTGGGTAATATTTTCCAATAGGTGGCGGTCCATACCGCGTCATGTTTGCCATAATTTTGCAAGACAAACAACACAAACGGAAACCCTACGCGCGCGATTGCTGTCGTATTAATTGATAAAAAAAAAACCATCGAAAAATGAACAAAAACTTTTTTTCATCATATTATTGTCTTCTGAAACTCCCAAAGATGAAAAAATTTAAGAAGCTTGGCAATAAATTAAACAACATATGTTTCGTTTGTGGTAATTCCACAACAGCTTTCAACAGAAACCCACGAGGTAGGAGAAAGATTTCACCAATCCATTATGAGGTTCGATTCGCTGAAAAACCATTGAATTCTCCTTTGGCGGACTTTTGCTGGTCGATCGCAGCAGGCAAAGGGTATTTAAAAACCATTCGTGCAGTAGAAACTGCCTCAAGCAATTTTTAAGAAAAAATAAAAACGACTTCAATTATCATATCAAAAATTAAGAGCACCGTCAATTTTGTTCATGATCCGTTAGGGCCGGAATTAGTGTGGGACTACCTCTGAGGTACCACCTAAAAGAAAGAATTATAGAAATCGGTTATCCTTGGACCACAGGTTATGCGGTAACATACATAAAAATACTATTCCGACGAATCCTTTTTTTGAAGTCGTTTAAAAATATATCAGAATGGGATTGGAAAGAACCCAATTTCAGGTCTAAATGGTGTACAGCCTAATAAAAGTAAGAAACATCATGAAATAAAATATGAGTTATAAAGCAAACCCTTGTGATTCCCGGGATTTCGGGATATCAAATTGGTAATCCCGGGATCTCGGGATATATCGGAATATTATTACCATTAATTAAAATATGCTAACAAACTAGTTTTGCAGTCTTCCTTTAGTGCGAATACGAGAAAGAAAAATAAATATGTGCTTTTAAGAAAAGAAATATAAATATCTTTATTTTATATCAGTTTAAAAAGCTAATTACAAACTGAATAAACTAAAAACTACGAAATTGAAATTCATTCATATTGCAGTCGAAGTCATTTTAACAGTTGAACTTTTTTAAGTTGATTTGCATAGTAAAGACCAGTAAATTTGGGATTTAAAATTACACCATCCTAATCCTCGTTTAATTCTCTATAAAAAAACATGTTACAAAAATTGGGTGTTTTTTTTAAGAACTATTTAATTTTTTTTTGTAAGACGAGGTGGTTTATTTTGTGAGAGCCAACAATGAAGTCCTTACGATGCACAGAATCCGAGATATAACAATTTGAGGAAGTACTTGATTATTTAGTCAGAATAACGAACAAATCCAAAATTTTACAGATCATATGTATATCCGAAGGAAAAATGGAGAAATATGAAGCCAATAGAAATTGTGACACCAAATATGGTGTCCGGTATGAAAAAGAATGCCTCATATGTATGTTATATATATTATAACACAGAATAATGGTACAGTGTCTGAATGTCATTTTATTTTAATTTGGTAGTAAATTAAATTATATCTCGTGATCCCGAGGTCTTGATCCCGCTATTTCGGGCCTTCAAAAAGGGCTCGGGACTCCCGGTACTAGATGCCTTAGTATGTATGTATGTATATGCATACACATTGTCTTTTGACGCTCTGGTAAACAGTATCAACGAGTATGTCGTTAGTTACATAGTGCATTGAAATAAAGAAATTATTAAAAATTGCGAAATGTACATACTATCTACCTACCAGGAGCGCGCCGGGGATAGGAAGATAGAGGGCTGAATTTTCTCCACAATTATTTTTTTGTGACCGACAACGAAATTGTCATATGGGACCGGATGAAAAAAACATGCGTTTTATTTTACATAACGTGATATACATACATATACATATGCATGTATGTATGTCCAAAGATATATCAGCAAA
>NW_023458558.1:669264-670459 GCF_013731165.1 Rhagoletis pomonella
ACTATGCTTTTTTATAGGAACTTTTCAAAGCTTTGCTTTGGTGTCGGACACACAACATTGAAAGTTTCTGGATCCACAACATTGAAAGTTTTTGGACGCACAACATTGCAAGTTGATAAAAGCGTTGTAATAATTAATTTGGGTGTGTAAATTTACATATCGGTTAACATATGAGCACACACGCACACTAATGCTTGCATATGAAATGGAATAACAACTATAATCTGCGCCTATAATAACTATAATTCGCGACGAAAATAATACTTAAGCTTAATTCACAGAAACCAACAACAGCTCCTATGTCTACCTGAAGAAATTGTAAGCAAAAGGCACCTGATTTACTAAAGTCGAAATGATATGTATAAAAAGATGCTTGAAGTTTTTAAGAAATTAAAAGCGTCCAAAAACAAAGTGTAAAGGTTGCTTTAAATTAACATGTACAAAAAATAAATATCATCATGATAGACGTTGCAGTCGTTTGGCAGAAGAAAATGCTGATTGATCCACCGGTACATATCTCTGGGAAGTAGTCATACAGGTATCTTTCTAATCATACCCTAAGCCGAGGAAATATACTGAGGCAAAATGCAAAACCTCGTATGTGAGGTTGCCTTGATTTTATTGGAAAGAGTAAAACTTGGCTTATTTCAAAACGATTCTCTCTATTTTAGTATGAATGGATAAGGAACTTCCGGTGAGCGAATGTATTTTTTTGTTACAAAAGTCAGTTAAGAGGTTTTGCGCAATTTCGATACGCGGTCGTGTACTTTAAACGACGGTATGTACCTATATTATCAAACGTGGGATATATTTGTTTTAAATTAATAGCTCACACTAGAACTAATCAAACTATTGGATTCCCCTAACTCTGCGGCTTGAACTTGTGCATGAGAAGGCTGAACCGGGTTGTTTCCCCACCTGAACTGTCTCTGGTACTGCTCGAGGAAAATTTATTCTCATGAGGACAATCGCGCATATGAACAGATGCACGACAAGAACGCTTATCGTTTGCTGCTGATATGGTATCGATCAGCTTTTGATATGTGTTTGACATTTTCTGTATGAAGACGCATAGAAAATGTATACTATTGTTTCAGGCGAAGACACCACTTCTACATACCTTCAGCTCACAGCACTCCGCATTGTCGCAGGTGTTCAGAATGTCAACTGTCGGCACTAAACGTCCGTTCATGGC
>NW_023458558.1:670559-674033 GCF_013731165.1 Rhagoletis pomonella
GCCATGAACGGACGTTTAGTGCCGACAGTTGACATTCTGAACACCTGTGACAATGCGGAGTGCTGTGAGCTGAAGGTATGTAGAAGTGGTGTCTTCGCCTGAAACAATAGTATACATTTTCTATGCGTCTTCATACAGAAAATGTCAAACACATATCAAAAGCTGATCGATTCCATATCAACAGCCAACGATAAGCGTTCTTGTCGTGCATCTGTTCATATGCGCGATTGTCCGCATGACAATAAATTTTCCTCGAGCAGTACCAGAGACAGTTCAGGTGGGGAAACAACCCGGTTCAGCCTTCTCATGCACAAGTTCAAGCCGCAGAGTTAGGGAAATCCAATAGTTTGATTAGTTCTAGTGTGAGCTATTAATTTAAAACAAATATATCCCACGTTTGATAATATAGGTACATACCGTCGTTCAAAGTACAAGACCGCGTATCGAAATTGCGCAAAACCTCTTAACTGACTTTTGTCCCAAAAAAATACATTTGCTCACCGGAAGTTCCTTATCCATTCATACTAAAATAGAGAGAATCGTTTTGAAATAAGCCAAGTTTTACTCTTTCCAATAAAATCAAGGCAACCTCACATACGAGGTTTTGCATTTTGCCTGAGTATGTTTCCTCGGCTTAGGGTAAGATTGCAAAGATACCTGTATGACTACTTCCCAGAGATAAAGGATATGTACCGGCGGATCAATCAGCATTTTCTTCTGCCAAACGACTGCAACGTCTATCATGATGATATTTATTTTTTGTACATGTTAATTTAAAGCAACCTTTACACTTTGTTTTCGGACGCTTTTAATTTCTTAAAAACTTCAAGCATCTTTTTATACATATCACTTCGACTTTAGTAAATCAGGTGCCTTTTGCTTACAATTTCTTCAGGTAGACATAGGAGCTGTTGTTGGTTTCTGTGAATTAAGCTTAAGTATTATTTTCGTCGCGAATTATAGTTATTATAGGCGCAGATTGTAGTTGTTATTCCATTTCATATGCAAACATTAGGGTGCGTGTGTGCTCATGTGTTAACCGATATGTAAATTTACACACCCAAATTAATTATTTTTTACATTTATTTATCATATTTTAAACGTAGAAAAGAAATAGAAAAAGGTTTTAACTAATCGCACGAAATCGGTATTTTGTTACATAGTGCGGCGTCGTCTAAGGCATTCCGCACATTGCGCGCCTAATCATAGTAAAGTAATTGTTTCCTCATGCCGAAACGAATGCATGACGGCTCCACTTCTGTACACTTGCGCGCCTTGCATTAGCCCTGGTGGCACAGACATTACACATTTTCTGGCCGTTTTTTCTGAGTTATACATTTCCGCGTATATTTCTGCAGTAAAATATTGCATAAGCGTTTATGGTTTAATACAATAGGCATGAGTTTTAGCACAAAATCATTAGTTTTCAATTATTTCCTATTGAAATGACAAATAATTTTTATTTGTGTTCGGCATAAATGCTTCATACTTTAGTATGCCGGAACGATTACACTACTAGGACTAGTCGCTTAATATGCGGAGTGCCTAAGAATAGCAACGAGTTCTCAGCAAAAACTGCCGCGAGGACCAAGAGCTCCGTAGCTTCATTTAGGTTAGGAAATTGTTCAGCAGATTATTCTCCTCCTCTTTGAAAAGGAGCTCTGATTAGGGAAATTTACCTTCCTCTGGCGTTTACAGTAGCCAAAAATGTCAACGAAAGCACTAACAACAGCCTTCAGTCCACAGTCCCAAAACTACCGAAGTGAAAGGTTATATCACCTTTTGTTTTTTGCTAGAGCTTCGCAAATATTGCAAAAAACGCGATTTTTTATTACTTTGACCACGTTTTTCTCAAAATCTGGCCGTGATGGAAATTTTTTACTTACGGATTCGAAGTCAGCATGGAAAAGTCTATCAAAAACTGCTTTAATATTTTAGGTTACAAAATCGTTTCCAATTTTTGTTGGCCTGTGTTATTTTTAATCGCTTCAATAACACCAATGCCTTCCCGTAGAGACAAACCTTTGGTTTTAAATTTTTGTACCTAAGCAGAACTGGAATTGGAGTTACGAGTTAAAAACAAAAAACCAAATCGGTTTTTATGTTATTACTAGCAGACTTTGCGGACTTCCTCCCGCCCAAAATTAAAGTTTTTATTTAAACATTTGGCCCAACGTTTTTACCAACAATTCACGTTCACGTTTGGTCTTGTGGTCGTCTGAAGGCATATCCTCCCTCCACTGCCGTCTTAAATATCCCAATGAAAGCGTTTTGTCCGTGAAGAAGTTCTTGCGGCAAAAATTATCTGTGGATTTATTTCTGAATTTGAAGTTTGGCGTAAAAAGCTTTGGAGTTCTCTTGTTTCAAGTTTAGTGTTTTAAAAAGGCGAGTGACGAATATTTTTCGAATCACTTTAAAACTCGGAGCGATAAAAATACCCCGAAGTCAAATGTACCAGTTGTAAACTACCCCACGACTAGTATGAACCACATGCCCAACTAGTCAGCCAACTACCTTTTTTCCATGCAATCACCTGGTATTTTTAAAATGGGGATGTCCTACAAGATGGCAATTGTCAGATTTCGGTCAGAAATAAACCAGTCTCATACTAGTTCAAAATAGGCAGCAAAATACTAGCCTAATTGTGGGCCGAAACCACTACTTTGGGAGTCAAAAAATAAAATGAATTCATGAATATACAATAAAAAACTTTTGCTTAAGTACACTTTAATATATTATACATTTTTATTTAGCAGCCTTAGATTTGCCACTAATTCGTGTTAAATTTTTTAGTAGTAAATTTTTATCTTTTTAATAAATTAATATTACATTTATGCAAAAAAAAAAAACATTTTAGTTAAATATAAAATAAATACTTTAGTTCATTCTCGAGCCAACTTAAATAAAAATAGAAGTTTTCATTAAATTAAATTAAATTCATTACTTTGCACATTTCAGTCCATTTTTTTTAAGATTTTATAAAAGTAATAATTAAAATCTGAGATTTGGATAAGAATAAAATAAATAAATAATTCCTGCAGATATTAAATATTATTAATTTTTGTCTATAGCTTGGCTAGTTGATTGATAATTGAAATTAATCAAATAATTATATTAAGTCAAAAAATAACAAAATACGCATGTATTTAAAACTAGTGAATTAATTAACAATTTGTAATTATTTATTAATCATTAAAAAGGTGCTAATATTGGTATTTAATCATAACACGGCTATCCAAAAACATGTTTTAATTATTAGTCATTATGATTATTTATCGTTACTTAACAGGTCTGGTATAATTGAATATGTACTCGCTTTAAGGGTTTACAATATACCCAAATAAAAGTTATAATATTTTGTGTACTTTGTTGTATTAAACTGTCGAAGTCAAATAAAACCGGGCATGAAAGGAAAATTCTAGATGTAAACTAGTATTTTTCCTGACTAGTTTGGGGTTTCACTGCAGGGTAAAA
>NW_023458558.1:674133-677337 GCF_013731165.1 Rhagoletis pomonella
TTTTACCCTGCAGTGAAACCCCAAACTAGTCAGGAAAAATACTAGTTAACAACTAGAATTTCCTGACTGAAACCGAACTAGTTCGAAAATGACCAGACTTGTACCAAGTACAAAACGATTTATTCATGCCCGGTTTTATTTGACTTGGACAGTTTAATACAACAAAGTACACAAAATATTATAACTTTTATTTGGGTATATTGTAAACCCTTAAAGCGAGTACATATTCAATTATACCAGACCTGTTAAGTAACGATAAATAATCATAATGACTAATAATTAAAACATGTTTTTGGATAACCGTGTTATGATTAAATACCAATATTAGCACCTTTTTAATGATTAATAAGTAATTACAAATTGTTAATTAATTCATTAGTTCTAAATACATGCTTATTTTGTTATTTTTGATCATTTTCAATTATTTTTTGACTTAATATAATTATTTGATTAATTTCAATTATCAATCAACTAGCCAAGCTTTAGACAAAAATTAATAATATTTAATAACTGCATGAATTATTTATTTATTTTATTCTTATCCAAATCTCAAATTTTAATTATTACTTTTATAAAATCTTAAAAAAAAAATGGACTGAAATGTGCAAAGTTAATGAATTTAATTTAATTTAATGAAAACTTTTATTTTTATTTAAGTTGGCTCGAGAATGAACTAAAGTATTTATTTTATATTTAACTAAAATGTTTTTTTTTGCATAAAAGTAATATTAAATTATTAAAAAGATAAAAATTCACTACTAAAAAATTTAACACGAATTAGTGGCTAATCTAAGGCTGCTAAATAAAAATGTAAATATATTAAAGTGTACTCAAGCAAAAGTTTTTTATTGTATTTAATTTTTTGACTCCCAAACTAGTGGTTTCGGTCCATAATTAGGCTAGTATTTTTCTGCATATTTTAAACTAGTATGAGACTGGTTTATTTCTGACCGAAATCTGACAATTGCCATCTTGTAGGACATCCCCATATTAAAAATACCAGGTGATTGCATGGAAAAAAGGTAGTTGGCTGACTAGTTGGGCATGTGGTTCATACTAGTTGTGGGGTAGTTTACAACTGGTACATTTGACTTCGAAGTATTTTTATCGCTCCGAGTTTTAAAGTGATTCGAAAAATATTCGTCACTCGCCTTTTTAAAACACTAAACTTGAAACAAGAGAACTGCAAAGCTTTTTACGCCAAACTTCAAATTCAGAAATAAATCCACAGATAATTTTTGCCGCAAGAACTTCTTCACGGACAAAACGCTTTCATTGGGATATTTAAGACGGCAGTGGAGGATATGCCTTCAGACGACCACAAGACCAAACGTGAACATGAATTGTTGGTAAAAACGTTGGGCCAAATGTTTAAATAAAAACTTTAATTTTGGGCGGGAGGAAGTCCGCAAGGTCTGCTAGTAATAACATAAAAACCGATTTGGTTTTTTGTTTTTAAATCGTAACTCCAATTCCTTGGTGTTATTGAAGCGATTAAAAATAACACAGGCCAACAAAAATTGGAAACGATTTTGTAACATAAACTGTTTAAGCAGTTTTTATAGACTTTTCCATGCTGACTTCGAATCCGTAAGTAAAAAGTTTCCATCACGGCCAGATTTTGAGAAAAACGTGGTCAAAGTAATAAAAAATCGCGTTTTTTGCAATATCTGCGAAGCTCTAGCAAAAAACAAAAGGTGATATAACCTTACACTTCGGTAGTTTTGGGATTGTGGACTGAAGACTGTTGTTAGTGCTTTCGTTGACATTTTTGGCTACTGTAAATGCCAGAGGAAGGTAAATTTCCCTAATCAGAGCTCCTTTTCAAAGAGGAGGAGAATAATCTGCTGAACCATTTCCTAACCTAAATGAAGCTACGGAGCTCTTGGTCCTCGCGGCAGTTTTTGCTGAGAACTCGTTGCTATTCTTAGGCACTCCGACTAGTCCTAGTAGTGTAATCGTTCCGGCATACTAAAGTATGAAGCATTTATGCCGAACACAAATAAAAATTATTTGTCATTTCAATAGGAAATAATTGAAAACTAATGATTTTGTGCTAAAACTCATGCCTATTGTATTAAACCATAAACGCTTATGCAATATTTTACTGCAGAAATATACGCGGAAATGTATAACTCAGAAAAAACCGCCAGAAAATGTGTAATGTGTGTGCCACCAGGGCTAATGCAAGGCGCGCAAGTGTACAGAAGTGGAGCCGTCATGCATTCGTTTCGGCATGAGGAAACAATTACAATTACTATACTATGATTAGGCGCGTAATGTGCGGAATGCCTTAGACGACGCCGCACTATGTAACAAAATACCGGTTTCGTGCGATTTGTTAAAACCTTTTTCTATTTCTTTTCTACGTTTAAAATATGATAAATAAATGTAAAAAATAAATAATATAAAAAAACTTTTTAATATACAACGCTTTTATAAATGGACTAACAAGTAGAAAATAATATTTCTCAGTCCCATAGAATTTGTTTTGATAACTTTTGATTTTGAAATTTTAGCAAAAGTCATTATAAACAATCTATGAAATTGAAAATGAAAAACGTGGAGCGCATGCAATACAAAGCATTCGATTTAATTGACAATAGTCAAACTACATAACGTAGACCTAAAATTTCTACAGCGAAAGTAGAACTTTGAAATCGATTTTAAGCGGTCGTTATTCATATACCCACATACATACATACATATTTTACTTTTCATATCAATTCAAGTGTATTACATGCGCCCCACGCTTTTCATTTTCAATTTCATAGATTGTTTATAATGACTTTTGCTAAAATTTCAAAATCAAAAGTTATCAAAACAAGTTCTATGGGAATGAGAAATATTATTTTCTACTTTCTAGTCCATTTATAAAAGCGCTGTATATTAAAAAGTTTTTTTTTATATTATTTATTTTCTACTTTTTAGTCCTGTCTGAATAAAATTTTGCAATAGATATTAAAATAATTCAACGATATTAATAGAAAGGTGCACACACATGCATTTACATATGTATGTACATACAAACGAGCACCAATTAATTTTATTTAAAGAAATGGCGAGTCGTCTATTTCCACTGTAGCAAACGTAGTACATAGGGCGACATCTAGATGTCATCTACCTCGCCCTATTCACTACAGATGTCGTCCTATGCACTATGCTTTTTTATAGGAACTTTTCAAAGCTTTGCTTTGGTGTCGG
>NW_023458558.1:677437-677705 GCF_013731165.1 Rhagoletis pomonella
CAGGTGTTCAGAATGTCAACTGTCGGCACTAAACGTCCGTTCATGGCACGATAGCGCGACAAGTCGAGTGCTGTGGTAAATCGATCACCATCACAGGACTGATTAGAGTCGGGCAGTAGGCCGGTGCACTCGTCATCTTTATTCGTATCACCGACCACAAAGAGAATATCATGCGGATTGATCACCTTATCCAAGTGATGTCGTATGTCATCGCGGTCACCCATAAAATCGTCACTGCGCCGGCGTTATATGCGGAAACAACAATTAC
>NW_023458558.1:677715-690081 GCF_013731165.1 Rhagoletis pomonella
TTCCTCATTCAAATGGAAATAGCGTCAACAATGCTTAAAGTATGTCGATTCATAGAAAAAAATGTTGTTCTTACAATAAACATTGCCCCGTAAGTGTTGTTTTTTAATAGATGAAAAAGGTTATTGCCAAATCCTCAGTGTTGTGATATTAATCCACACACAATCATGAACTACCACCATTTGATTTTATTAAAAAAATTTAAATTACGAATATGTAAAAACACGATCCTAAAAACTAAACGCCTGCGCACAGCTGGAATAAACCTGTAAGTTTATGGAGTCACTAATGTATTAGCTAATTTTTTATCACTTTCGCATTTTGTAAATAAAGAAAAACACTTGCTATAAATGCATTCTTATTTCTTCATATATGGTCTCATCGAAGGTTTTCTACCCCTTCTAATTTTTTTTTAAAGAACCTACGTGTATTACACTCGATAGAGAGAAATTCACTGACGGAAGCGTCAGCGTTTCGAAAGAGACACCTTTTAGCTATTAGTTAACGTACATATGTATGTATAATCATCTTTGAGTAAGTGGTTTTAGTTTTACACCCTACCATACATGATGTATTTTATGTTGCCATATGGCAACACGGGGTCGATTAGGGTTAAAATGTATGTGCTCTCACGGCGAAGTTTCACTTAAAAACCTTGGAAGGGCGTAGACCAGACCGATTTGGAGCGAAAACGTGAGAAGAACAAAAATGGCTGTAAATATGCAACCAAGAGATATATGTAAAAACTTTTGTTTACGCACCTCAATAAAGTTACGATTGTTAGTCAAGAGCAAAACCGTCGAATTCGCATCGCAGCAGATAAGGAAGTGTGGCATGAGAAATTTTTGATTTATAAGCGAAAGGTATACGCTATAGATGCACAAGGAAAATTGTAAATTATCAAAATTGTAACCACAACAATTGCATTCCATTCATTCATTATGCATGCACTTTAAGAGCCAACTTGAAAACTTTGAGAAAGCGAAAACAACTAAAATACTAAATAACTAAAAACAAAATAATTATATCAGCAAACACTTGTTTCCGCGGTATTCGTTTCACCTGACAAATAAAAATCATATCATGCGACCCTAATGAAGTGCAAAACTCCTCGGGTTATAATCAATGTATGTATGTATGTATATTATATGTACATTAGACCACGTCAAAATAAAAAAAAAAGTATCCCGCAATGCGAGCGGCATAAGACTCAAATTTTAGCATTTGGTATAGGAAGGACCCTCAATAAAACAGCAAAAATTACTTAAGACTAAATAAAAAAAAAAATATAATTTACTTAACAGAGTAGTATTTTTAAGTGAGTTCTACAATTCCAGGACATATACTTAAAAGAAGACTTAATTAAACAAGTACATAGAGAGCACATCACAGGGACTGAAGTGAAGCTGACGAAAATACGCATACAGAACATTTTTAGAGATGCTTTTGATTAAACTACTGCGAATATGGGATGGAATAGAGTTCCAGATGCGGATAGCATTGACAAAGAATAGCCGTGCAGAGCTGAGATAATTGTAGGTAGGAACAGTCAAGTCCTTTACTCGAGTGGATTTGGGGAATGTTAATTTTTCATATAGATATTTGGGTGCCTTATCTGTCATGAGACGAAAAAGGAATATACCAGCCATGTAGGCGCGCTCTCCAAGCGAAAATATGCTCATCATATTTTGCTAGCCCAAACACATAGCGCGTGATCTGGTTAAATACTACATCTATTTTGTGAGCTGATTGGGAATCTAACCTGCTGTAGACAACCTCAGAATAACAGATAATTGGCATTATAAGTTGGATTGCGAGTTTACGTCTGATTTCTATCGGTGTGAATGGAGCAGACATTCGTAAATTTCTTAAAGTATTATAGACTTTGCCTACAGTTCAATTCACAAGGTTAATTACTTTTGACAGAAATTTAATTGGCTTGCCACCAATGTGTAACGATGGAATAGTTGCTAGGTTAAGACGTTTCTTACAAATAGGTAAAACAAAACACTTGTCACAATTAAGACGAAGACCATTTAACTGTGCCCAGGACCTTATAGACATCAGTTCTCTGTTGAAGCTTGCGCACAAATTAGCTGAGTCCTCAAGAGGACCTCACGTCCTCATAGGCATGCATGTTGGCGTGCATAGAAGTCCGAAATATATCATTAACGAACATACTAAATCGTAGTGGTCCTAAGATTGACCCTTGTGGGACAACCGTGAACAAAGGCCTTTGTTCAGATATTTGAGATCCAACCTTGACACGCTGAGACCTCTCTTTCAGATAGCTACGCATCAGTTTTACTGCTGACTCTCCTAACCCAAAGTAGTTTTTTAATTTAAAGCACAGTAGTTTGAGATCAATATAATTTTCTAGGATCAATGAAAACGCTCGCTATTTTAATCCCTTGTCCTATTTGGGTCGCATCTAGTATTTACCAAATATTTTTTTTTTTTGGAAATCAAGGAATCTGACCATGCATAATACTTAAAAGGCATGTAATCAATGTATTCTTATAATTTTCGAACTTTTCCATAGATCCTAGAAAATTATATTGATCTCAAAAGGAAAGAACTCATTTTCTTACGTTTAATTCCAATGGGAAAACTAAATGCTCGACGCGGAACCTCGTACAATTCTCCTAGAGAGGGGAGATTCATGGAGGAGCATTACTATACCAAATGCTTAAATTTGAGTGGAATGATGGTCGAATTGCGTTTTATTTTTATTTTGACGTGGTCTAATGTAGATTATATGTACATACATACATATGTATATGAATGCAATGTTTTAAATGCACTTCCTGCGTTTATATTTAGTTAGTTAATTTTTCCCACAAGTCGTAAAAAGGTAGTAATTAACGCCACTTGAACCATTTTTGCATTTAATGATTCATAATCTAATATAAACGTGTCTATGCATGTATGTATGTATGTACGTATGTACGTAGATGGTGTAGTTGACTCAGCAATTTGCCTTCAAAAGTTGCAGTCTAGCGTTGCAAAGGCCGCCAATGAAACAAAGCAGAAGCTAAGGTGGTACACAAGGTACAAAGCAAAAAGACAATGCATTCTGTCTCTAAAGTACATAAGTATAAGCGAAAACAAAACCATCTTTTGCAAGTGTGGGTATAAATATTAGTGTGTTCCTTCAACAATTCTTAATATGCACCGAATCAAACTTAAAGTAAGCGTTTTCCAGCAAGATATACAATGTAAACAATATCGTGGACATTTAAGCCGTACAGAAACAGAAAATAAGTTAAATAATCAGAACTACCAACAACGCAGAGCCCCTGCTATTTACCGAGAAGTGTTTGAATGAGTATACGATTTTTAAATTCTTAAATAACTGCATTGATCGTCGAAATTAAAATATGACCCAATTAGTGGCGTTCAAAACTCTAAATCCTCCATTGCAAAATCTTTATACTCGCATATTTTTACACTGAGAAAAAATGTGCGTTTTTTTGAAACCAAAACTTATATCGATTTGACAGCAAGCGATGTTTGGCTTACTTTAAAAAAATGTTTTTTTGAAGAATTTTTCGAATACGGTTTTTTTCTGCACTTCAAAGATACCTTTTCATAGTTGATGAACCAAACCAAAATCAAAAAGTTAGTTTGGCAATTATATAAATTCTAGAAGAAGCTTTTTGTTTTTTTTTGATATGTGGAATCAGACGGAAGTTGAAAAAATAAAATAATAACTAGCACCCTCAGTACACTTCGCTACAACAGAATAAGCAAACTTGTTTTAAAATGTTCAGTTCTTAAAATCATTAAAGGAATTTGTATGAAAATCTTTTTTCCAAGGCGAATTCATTGAAAATGGTAGCAGAAGTAAAATAAAAGCAAAAATTATGACAAAAAGTTATGCAAATGACAGTAAAAATTTAGAACCACCGAGGCGAAAATCTCAGCTGCTCTGGAAACACCACCTCATATGACTTCGCCTTGGATTTTTCAGTTAAAAAATTTTGGTTACGTTCGAAGTCCAGAAACGGTTTATTTGTCTCATTAAAAACGCGAAACTTTACTCAAAACTGATATAGTCATTGCTTCCTAATGGTGCCAAACAAAAGACTTCATCAACGAACTTGACGCTAATTCCGTTAGAGCGCAAATATGTAAAATCAAAACGGCTTACAAATACGGCAAACCAAAGAAAGGTCGTTAATTATTTTAAGTTCGCGTACGCTTGGCTTCGCTTACATATTAGCCGTTGACCAAATAAGGAAAATTCTTCTTCGGCAACCACAAAAACGAATTTGATTTGCCTCCAGAATACAGAAAACCAGCGTGAATGCATATGAGTAAAAATTTGTGAAGTGGGCCACCATTTTTTCGAAGGTCGCTCAGGTGTAAGATAGAACTATATGTATATGAGGAGCTCCACAACAAAAAACCAATTATTCTACCTGAGCAGTCTTTAGATACAATAAGTGCATTCTCGAAGTCTTGAACAGCCCTTGCAAAAACCGGGTCGTTTATGGGGCAACACTTCGAGAATAACAATATTGAGAAAAGAGTTTAGCTTCGATCACTTAATATATTTAGTTGTAAAATTTTGAAGGTAATTGAGAACTATGACCAAGGCTTGATAATTAAAACACTTCTGCCAACTAAAAGTCTCAAGTAAATTGTACACTTTCAACAACTTAACTTAATATTAATAATTCAGTGAATTAGAAACGATTCCAAAGAATAAATTTGATTGTCTAACTAGTTTAAATATTTTGGCACTTACATTTCTGGAATTATTGCGTTTAGGTTAGAACAGATATTAAATTTTCGGGTGCAAGTGATTAAAATACGAAATTTTGATGTGTTACGATTCTCGATTGAGTTAATCGCTACTACGATTTAAAGCCAAAAAATCCAATCTTTAAAATATCAACGAAGCTTTATATAAATAATAAAAACCTGAGCTGTTAATTCAAAGGAAAATCTAAAAACCAAAAAAAGATTCAAATAATAATAATAATAAATATGTAGTCGTTTAAGCCCACTTAAGATGGAATTTAGTTTAATGAGGTGGCAATTCTTTTAATAAGACTGCATATTTCTACGAAAGTCATATCTTCTTGATTTTATTTATGTGTAATTTTTCGGGTTTTAGTGGAATCTAGTTCCACATAGATAGGTAAAAAAATCTACTAATATAAATATTTATGTACATTTACCCTCATTGGAAATGTTTTTGATTGTATTGTTTGTATCAAAATCAAAGCAAAATTAAACTGGAAACGGAAATGGCTTCCAGTCGCTTCGAAATAAATAATAAATAATATGAACAAAGCCATTATTTTCCAACCTTTTTATTTGGAAACCTTAATTGCAGATAAGATACTAATCACAGCCGGCATGCGACAATTCGTGAGTCTTGATATGCACATAAGTGCCCCGCAAGTGCAGAGCAGCTGGATAAAAATGTCGTCATAGAACGCTGTGCGGAAAGGTGTCGTGCCAACAAAATTCCGTAGATTAGAAGCCATTATATAATTTTCTTTAATCTAAGATATTTCACTGAAGTTGTATGTGAGTGCTTTTGTATTGTTCTAAGTAATACAGATAAGATGAGAAAATATACGCTGAAGTTAATGCTGCTCTGGGCCGCCTGTACTTACTTTACTTACTTTATTTATTACTATGTACCTTGCTTATGTATGTATGTATGTATGTCTAGATACTTCTCTTGTATTATCGTACTTAAAATTTGTTTACATTATTCATATACATATGTATGTATGTTTACACACGTAAATACATATGTATGTATGCTTGTATAAAAGTAGATGTTACTCACAATGTCTGCGACGGTAATCATCTTTCCGTTAGTTTAAATGCTACACCTATGATGGAGGAAGAAGAAATATGAAACCAGAGCAACGGTGTTAGCAGCAATCCAACAATGAGTAGAAATGAAATTCTAGAAAACCAAAAGGTGCGTTGACGGTTTAATGAACCTTCTTATAACGCAAGAAAAAAAGAACACAAATACATACATACATATGTATATACATATTAGTAGTCATAAAGAAATACATAAAACATAATTCTTGAAGTGTAATTTTTCGATTCCAGAACTTAGTTTTAGTGATGAGTTTTCCATTTCAAATTTGTATAGTTTCGCTTCATGAAAATTGGGTAATATAAGAACAACTTTCAGCCCCATGATTGGACAACGAAAGTACTATATCGAACCGACAATAAAATAGAAGGACTGAGTACAGAAGAATATGTTTGCATTCAATGCAAGTAACTGCCAGAAGTTCTCCATAGAAGAGATGAAGTTTTTCGATAGTATACATATGTATGTATGTATGTACATTAATCTTATCTCTTATATACAAAAATTTGTTATTTTATGTGGCTATGAAAAAATAATAAAATGTTTAATTTAAATATTCATCATAATTATAATTTTTGAAGATTTCTGGAGGAGAAACCAAAATCAACATAGCAAGCAACTTTAAATTTCGCTCCATACCTATTTCTCTTCTATAGTACATAGTGGATAAGCCATCTATGTATGTAAATATTTGAGTTTTTATCTAGTCCATAATTTTAGGTTTGTACACTTTTTCTACTGCGATCTAATATCATTTTTTGTTTTATTTCCTGCATTAATATTAATATTACCTCTAAGTGTTATTGCACGAATTTTTAAAGAAAGAAAGAAAGAAAAAAATTTTTTATTGATATTTATTTTTAACGATTTTATAGCGATTCTCAAAAAAAAAAATAAATTCTCCCGTGCAAAATATATGCAACACACATGGTTAAATACTAAGCGATTTTAAAATAAAAAGGAGAGTCTCTTTATATTGAAAAAATCAAAAATTTAAAAAGGTTTTTCTAGAATTGCATAGCAAATAAATGGCCCCTTATTCAGTAAAAAAATTACAACTGTTGGTGATGGCGATTCAAAGATATTAGTAAACATACGCGCTGGCGTGACGTTACAAAAAACAGAAGTGGATTTTGACTTCGATTACAAAATTGCAAAACTCTGCGAATTGGATAAGATTACTTGCATAAAAGCTTTTGTAGTAATATTGGAAATTTTTAAGGATTGTTTTCGAAGTTTTTGAATATAGAAATCTTAAATATGTATGTATATGTAAATAAATAGTTGTAGTTTGAAAATTTGTTTTGAGAGTATTTAGGTTTCATAAATATTTCCACCCTGGTCAAGCGTTAAAGACAGTTATTTGTAACCTGATTCCAAAGTGTGCAATATGATTGAAAACACATGTTTGAGAAGTGTATCGATGGTCAAACATAGACAACTCATAATTGGCAATTTTTTTTTTGAAATTGAGTTAAACATACTAATAAAATTTTCAATGTTTGACCAGGATGCCAGTTATGAGTTGCCACTGTTTGAATGTCGATATATCCATTTAAGGCAATTTTGACGTAAATTACCTTAAAACAAGACAAGTTAAAACAAATGTACATATAGAATTTCATAAAAATTAGTAGATTTCTGCTCACTAAAATTCTGAAAAGAAATGTTTTACAATACATTCAACCTATTTGCAGGGAAATTAAACTAGAATAATAGAAAAGCATGGTAGATTCCAACCCCTTTGTATGCATATGCAAATAACTACTAAATTTTTTTAACACTTTCTTCAGTTGTCGTACAAAAAGAGAAATTCTTTGCTTCTAGCACATCATTTGGTCATTCATTCGTCTTTGTTTCTTAGTTTTCATCGATTCACAGTTATTGGTTACAATTATAGTTATTGACATACTAGCAGAAGACAATAAGCGGTTTCACACCACTACTTACTAGTAATAATAATATTTTGGCGTGTTTGGCCGATCTTCTAATCCAATTTGCGGTATGCGTATTGATGTTGTTACACAAATGGAGGGCCCTACAGTTTTACGCCGCCTCCGAACGGAAATTGGATTTTGTGCTATATTTAGGACGACGTTGAGTGAGCGAAAGTTGACATTGGAACTGAAAAGTTGAACGTATTAATTGATAAATATAAAATTAGGAAATATAGTTCTATGCTTAAAATCCATATATTAGGATATCTGTTCGGATTCGTAAAATTGTTCTCAAAATTACTGAATATATCGAGTGCCCAATTAAATAATAGAACTCTTCAATACAACACAAATGTATTTTTAATGGTATAGATGCGTCCATTTTGTTATCCAGATAACCGGTTAACTTCCGGATATACCAAATTTTCATTTAGATATTCGAGATTCGAATATTCGAAAATCCGGATATAATTCCTATTCTGCACTTAACTGATGAGTTTGTACCCAGAAAATGTTGTTACCATGAAATATTACAATTTACTGTCGCCACTATTTTAGGCAAGTTGGTAGTGCAGTTAAAATATTCAGAAGAATTGTGGAAATTCTGGCATTGCATATTTCACGGGGCAATATTTTGTTACTATTTAACTTTTGAAATGGTAACAAAATTTACCGGTTACATTACTACACAGAATGCGAAAAGGGTTTAGAATTTGACAGAAACTTGATTTACCGGTTATAAAATTTGTATTACCAGAATAGACCAGCTTACGGGCAAGGACGTATCCTGTATTCTTTCAACGACCAAAGCATTCGCGAAAAAACTGACTACATTTGTCCTTCGATTCTCTTCAAGAAAAACTTCGGCACGATTTTTACATCAAGAAAGGAGTGGAAGGATCCTATTTTTACTGAACGCTTCGAAGTATCCATTTTTACGGACGGTTCAAAAATGGATTGTGGGGCAGGGGCGGGAATTGTTTTCAACCAATCTCCAAATGAGGAGTCTATTCGATTACCTAATTCGGCCAGTGTTTTTCAGGCAGAGGTCTTTGCCGTAAATGAGGCGTGCAAAATAATTTTAGCCTCGAAGCTAGCGAGAACCAGCATTGCTACTTTCTCAGACAGTCAGGCAGCGATCAAGGCACTTGGCTCTGTAAGCATCACCCCAGCATAATAAAACAGTGCAGGGAGAACGTTAGGGTTTTAGCTGACAGGCACGTCGTTGCACTGATCTGGGTGCCGGGGCCCAGCAGAGTTCAAGGCAACGAGATGGCTGACGAGCTGGCCAGGAACGGGCCGGCTCTGGATATCTCAGAGGCAAAGGAGGTTCTTGTGCCTCTGAGCTATATCAAGAGCCGCATCTCTCAGCACTGGAAAAGTGTGGCTAACAGTGGGTGGTAAAACCTACAATCCTGTAGGGTCTGCAGGAGTCTGTGGCCCACCTACTGTGCAAAACGCACTGCTTTTCTTATCAAACTAAACAGGAGGCATCTATCTCGACTAACTGCCGTTTACACAGGCCACTGGGCCGTGGGAATCCATGCTGCAAGACTAGGACTGGAAAACAACATATCTTGTCGTAGTTGTAATTCACCAGATGCAGAAGAAACGGTGGAGTATCTGCTCTGCGATTGTCCAGCACTATGTAGGACTAGAATCAGGCTTCTGGGCAAACCCTGCTTCTGCGGTTTAACAGACATAAGTGATATTAACCCACTGCAACTTCTTAAGTTCTTGAACTCCACAGGCTGCGTTTGAGATATATAACCGACTTCTGCTGCTTTCTTTTCGGGCTTTCTTTTCAGGTTTAAATTGCGAGTAGTGGTTTTAAAACGGCACGCATAAGTGCTAATTGGAGTTGTTAAACTCGCCACTTCAACCAACCAACCAATGTTTGTGTATAATTTCAGCCGGAAGACTGTGATAAGTTTGGCAGAAAAATAGAAAACGACAATTGAAGATTACGGAAAAATAAAGAATGCCTAGGTTATTCATCATAATTGTATGCCAATTAGCACAGATAATTTAGTAGGTAAGTTAAACCAGCCTTTGTTTGTCCTAAAATGCTTGACTGTTTTTTATTATTATTCAAAAAATAATAAAATTCAATTCGCTAAAGAAATTTAGGAGATAATGGGCCGTATGAATCGAAACAAAGCAATTGCTTTTTCTTGAAACTTCAGACCTTTTACTTAAAATTATTTGAATAAGTCTTGGCTGAAACATGATCGTCTTTTTCTATCTAGAATTATGAAAAAGGTAATTTTTTTTCCTCGATGATCATAATTTTACCCATTTGTTGATTGGATTTTAATAAATAGTAATATCTAACTTTCCTTAAAAATAAAAGAAACAAAGACTTTCCGGAAAATATTCACACTTTTTCACTATACTTTCGCTAAACTCATGTTTTTTATTTGCTCTCTTTTAAAGCATATTTATTATTCCTTTGCGAAAACGATAAGCTTTCTCATTACTTAACGTCTCCTGTTTCAGCATTTTCAAGTAACTCCATTCAAAGCTAGGAGGATATGAAAGGTTATTTGGTGTTGTTCCACAAAAAAAAAGAAATCGTCTTTCTCCGCTGTTGCTTTTTAAATTGTAGGTATATACACGGTAATTTAACTAAAAATTTTCGTCTGAGTACAAATAGTTTCTAGCAATAATTTGTATCATCGAGTATAATTATCGATACTTTTAGGGCCGGTTGTTTAATGTCCGGTCATCACTACCTCTCAGTTAAACATCATTATCGATGATTTGCACATCATTTCTGTGGACAAAAATTGGGACATTTTTAAAGCATCGAATCCGAACATATAATTTTGTTTTTAGAATAAAAAGACATAACTTCTTTTAATACAGTTTTTTTTTAACTAAACAATGATAAAAAAAACTTGAAAAATGATCACAAAAATGCATAATATACATACATATCGCCACTAGCCACGAATAAAAAAGCGCGAGTGTTTTGACGTCGAAAAAGGTCGCGTGAGAAAAAAAAAATTGTATGAAAAAAGACGCATAAGAAAACTTCGGCGAAGTATACCTATTTGACGACGAAGAAAGACGCGTAAACTCTTGTGGAATTTGTATACTGCTACGCCCTCAAACATAATTGACCGCGAAAATAAGTTTAGGCGTATTTTCTCGCCGAAGTTTTTTTACGAGTCTTTTTTCCCGTTCAAATTTTGAGTTCGCGTCTTTAATATCCATGGATTTTTTGAGGGAATTAGCATTATTTTTTATAATTTAACTTGAATTTAATCATCATCGTTTCATTAAAAAAAAAAACTAGCGAGAGTACCGGTTTAACAGAATATTGTGATAACGAATGTGTTGCCACGATTTTCCGAATGGCTTTTGGGCCATAGTACCGGAAATTATACGTTCTGACTTTTAAAAAATATTCCGCAGGACAATTTTCTCAAAATCGGTACTGTCCCACCAAAATCGTTACTTAACCGGATCTTCTACCTCCGATTTGTGTTAAAGCTTAAACAGAAGGCAGCGTTGATCAGGATTAACTGGGACTTAATCCCGATCAACTGCAGTTAATTCCCGAGTTGATCCTTATCAACGCTGCCGTCTGTTTGAAATTTGTTGCACAGTGTTATTTAAAAGGTAGACATAGATCTCTTTAAAATCATTCAAAATATATTGGCATACTAAAATGTTTATTTTTAAGTCAACTAGATTTGAATTCAGTCGCGTAGATGTTGAGCTAATTAGGCCTGCAAAACATAAACGAGATATCATTTATAAAGTAGATACTTAACAATGGTTTGTCACACTTTGAAATCAGGTCATTGGAAAAAAATGCAATGATGAAAATTTTTGGACTTGCCAAAATCGTCCCCAAGCAAACTTTCATACTAAGCAAATAGGAAAGGTTATTAGAAACTTTTTCTCGAGAAACAGTCCAAAGTTTGTATGAAAAAATAAAACGTCTTGTGAAACTTTTACTTACTTCACTTAGCCAGCTTTTAGAGAGAAATAAATAAGTTGGTATTTTCCGATCTCCACAAAGAAGGCACACAATTTGTTTTTAGTACATATTTTGCTTGTCTACTTTATTTTATTTTAATAACCGCACAAATAAACACTAAATAAATAAATGGTAATTTTAGCGCCTCAGACGTAGGTAAGTGTTGTCGACTATGTTGTTGCATTAGATTAAACCATTTGAAAAAGATAATTTTAACTTTTCTAAACACAATTTTTTCAACACTACTTTTTCACAATGCGTCTAGTAAGCGATAGATTTTATCCGGAAGAAAAGCACGCACTTTTACTAAACCCCCAACCGATAATTCAATGTATACGAAAATGTACTTTCCTACATTTATCGACTTATCAGTGCGATCGAAATTTAGAGAACTTAATAAATGAATGTGTTTTTATAATATTAATAATGTTTCAAACTCTGTTTCTTCAAATATTTCCCCCCCGAGTATCAAGCGTTCCTAAATTGCGCATACGCAACCGTTGTTGGTTAAAGTCCAGCGAAGACTGAACGCGTTGGCCGAAGACGTGTTGCCTAAGCCAAAAGCAAGCGAAACTTTCTTGAG
>NW_023458558.1:690181-694942 GCF_013731165.1 Rhagoletis pomonella
GCCGAAGACGTGTTGCCTAAGCCAAAAGCAAGCGAAACTTTCTTGAGCGCAAAGCGTTAGTGCAGAAGAATAGCTTATTGGGTGCCAGCGTCACTGCCATGGCCAGCCAGCAACGAAGTGACGACAGAGTACGAAGCGCGGCAGGAGAAGGGCGCATTCGAAAGAGCAAGTGGCCGGGCAAGTTGCAGGGGCGATAGCAGTGAGTAATAAAGCGGCGCGCCCTGACGATTCGACGGCACTTGCCGCATTGTGGCTTTCTTTGTTTATTAGTTTCCATCGCTTGCACAGCTTTCGGTTTTAGACAGCGAACATTCCAATTTACTTAATGCCCAAAACGGGAAGAATAAGTACAGTGTAGTCAAGCTGGAGTGAATTAATTTTTACGTGCGCATTTTCATAATATCCCTCAAAGCTGATGCAATATATTCTGTTAAACAAAAGTTTCACTGTTTGTTTGCCAATTTCCTTTACAACTAGATTAAGTTAATAGTAAAAACAAATATTTTTAAATCAAGCTTTTTTAATATGTACGAGATCGGACCATAAATATTGATTTACCAAATATATAGACTCCTATCGGAAAAATTTTTAGTGGAGTTATTCCTTTTCATGTAATTAATATACGTTCTAAATATGAACCAAATTGGACTATAAGTACAGGTTTTTCAAGTATCTCGACTTCTGCGCCACCTATCGGATTAACTCATCTTTCCTATTGCATTATCATCGGGTCCTGTGCCAACTGTGAAATCTCTAGGTCATTGGAAAGTTGGTCAAACATTGATTACCAGATTTGCCTACAGTTTTTACGCCGACTCCGAATAGGGTTGCCAGATTTTTTAATCACGAAATCAGTACATTTGACTTTTTCATGCTAAAAAAACCAGTACTTTTCAGTACAATTTTTTATAAAGCAAAATTATGAATGTAAGTAAGAGATAATGCTTTAAAACGCCAGAGTACTTGTTTTTAACAATATTGTGGTATCAATAAAATATAGTTCATAAGAAATAAAAGTATTAATTTTTAACATGAGTGTACCCATCATTGTAGACAGAAGCCATAAATTATTTTATATTTATGACATATTTGAATAGCAATAATGAGATGGTTCAATCTTCAGTGTTTAAATAGTCAAAAAAATCTATACATTTCATTTTAAAGTTACTTTTAATTTGAAGTTCACTTTAAAAAATTTTAATTAGAAGCCGGTTTCTCTATTTGCGTGGCACCGATTGATCTTTTTGTTGAATTATTTTCTTGGACATATCAAATATTATTTGAAACATGTCAACTATAATTAAATTAGTTTCTTCTTACTTTTTACAGTGTAGTTTAAGCAAGTTCCAACGTTATGTAAAAACCTTAAGAAAATACTGTAGAAATGAATAAAATCAGTACAAGTGTTGAAAAATCAGTACTGTACTGATAAAATCAATACGTCTGGCAACCGTAACTCCGAACTGCAAGTGGATTTTTATGAGAAGTTTTTTCATGGCAGAAATACACCCAGAGGTTCGCCATTGCCTGCCGAGGGGCGTCCGCAATTAGAAAGAACTTTTTTGATTTTTATTTTTTATGTTGGTCGAAAACCGAGCCAGAACCCAGGCCCTGCGGAAGGGTAGCGCACACTGCTAAACACTACAAAACAGCGGCCGCCTGGTATAATATATTAATACCACTGAAAACTAATCTATATTCATACTTAAAATTTATCAACAAATAATTGAGAAATAATTTGTTTAGTTCAGCATACATAGTTCATACGTAAATACATACATACATACCTACATGAACAAATTTGTTTGAATGCCAATGAGTATGGTTTAATTAGACATAGTATGTATGTATATACGAGTGTCGCTGCATTTTCCATTGCAACTGTTTCTTCATTGCCACGGCCATGGGATGGAAAATGCGTTTCTCTTTCAAGGAAATCATCATTATATACATATTTGTGCATCTTAATTGGCAAGTGATAACAGTTAGCCCGGTCTACAGCTTTAGAAAGCCAAGAAGTTCACTCATATTAGAGATGACGTTTTTAATTCCATTAAACGAGGGCTTCTTTTTCAATCATATTCCGATTTTTATTGCTGAGCGCACTTGGGCACAAGGGTAAACGAATTTAGGGTATCCGTGATGATGCCGGTAGTTTGAGACACAACATGAATTTGCTTAGATTATAAAGTTTTCACTGAGTACATACATATGTATGTTCCGATCTTTGGAACAGATCAGAGGCAAACGCAGAGATTTTTTTCGCGGGGGGTTAAAAAATATTATTTTGTTCCATTTAATCAGTTCCACCAAATATGCGTTTCGGCGAATAGATCTATATTTTAATTTTTTATATAAATTCGAACACTTACATATCGACACCAAACCATACTATGCAGACTTTGCATACCCAAAACCCATCCCTTGTGTGCGCTAATGCTAAGTGCTCATATTTATTCAACTTTAAACACTTTGTGTGTAGTGACAAATTTGGTATGTAAAAGTAAATAGACAGTGTTTAATTTTGCACACATTAGGAGAGGAAACTGGTTACCTCTCTTTATATGCGTAAATTTAAACACAAATTTTTTAGAGGAAATTTTAAACATTTTATGTGTAAACTGTGAAATTGTGAACAATAAATGTTTAGAGCTCAAAAAACAAATTTGAAATTTGTTTTACGCCACACATATGATAAGTTAAAGTAAGCAAGCAGTGTTTGATGTAATTAACACGGTGTATAAATTTGCATTCATTAGGAGAGGAAACTGGATACCTATCTTAATATGCGCAAATTTAAACAAACCTTTTTTAGAGTGTAGCATAGTATTTAATTATTAAATGTAGAAAACTACTCTTGTCCCATTTTATAACATGAGAGTTGAACCTTCAAATTGTGTTTGGTCGAAGGCGGAAATTTAAAGTAGCATCCAGTACCCACGGACTTTCAAGGAGTTCATAATTCTCGTTATCGCTTACTTTACGGCGATAAAAATTTGACACATCATTATTGGTCGCAGGGAATTTAAAACCTGATTTCCGGGACGCAGAGGACTGTGAAATCGCCGGCATCTTGAAAACAGTGATGGGCAAAGTTTTTTAAAACTTAGAGAAGCGAGCATTTTTAGCCCTTAATCAAACTACGCCTAATAGTTAGTATTTAATTTAAATAGTTCATTATTTTTTACAGACTGCATTCGAAACGTAGAATTTTTTGTTTTAGTTATTCACGTATATTGAGAATACACTTTTTCTCCGAAATTGGTAAATTAATTGTATCTCAAAATATGGATCAGTAACGCCGCGTTCACTTTGAAACTCTAAATGATACGGAGCATGCAAAATATTGTAAGATGCAATTTGAGTTCAATTATTTTTACCATTCCGAAAGCTTCGAAAACCCCTAAAATTCAAAACAAAGATACGAATTTAGTACATATGTAGTAAATTAAGGGATTATGTTAGTTCCAAGGCGAATTTACACAAGGTGGTATGATTATGTATTTTTATCCATTAAAGATGCCAATAAAAACCAATTACTTAACATACTTTAGATGATTTCAAATTTGGATAGAATTTTATTTACAGTATATGGAAAATGAATTCAAGGTTGCCTGCCCATGTTGAAATAGCATTGTTGCAAGTATAAGTCAACATACTTCCGATGGGCACATTACAACTAGATGAAATATTTACAGCAAGCCTGGTCACCTCATACGAAGAATGTCAAAACCGTCATTTCCGTGAGTGCGGGCGTGCGAGAATATACCATTTCGTATGAGTTATCTATCGACATCAATATTTAGTCCGGTTGAAATCAAAATTTCAAGTCACTGTAATATTTTCTAATTATGGGGGTTCGTACATACCTCCAAACCCCCTACCTGCGTTCGCCCCTGGGACAGATTATATTTGAGTTCATGAGTACCTCCCAACTGACTTCTTCTTGGCTATCTTATTAAGAGTAAGAGCTGAAAAACTGGTAACTTCACCATTGGTTTGCTCAATTGCGACATAAATCAAATGTCAAACATCGTTTGCCATATGTAAGCTTTGTAAACACAATCACTTTCACAGCGATCCTGTTCGCTACCCCGAACAGACAGGTTAGTACGAATGTTTAGTCTCCCTGCAGAAAAAATTATCAATTATTAAAATAACCAACTTCTAGTTAGCTTTTTTGCAGGATTTCGATAAAAAACTAACATTTAATTAGCTATGCCAAAACCAACTTTAAGTTAGTTGTAAAGTTTGTGAGTTTGTTTCTTTTACAAGTTTCTATTTAAATATCCTCATACAAAAATTACTTCCAATACACTTTTTTTCTGCACTTCGCAGATTCCTTTTCGTATTCAGGACAAATAAAATAAAGGTCGAAATTTTATATTACCATTTTGATGTTATGTCTGATCGAATAAATAAAAATATAAAAAATTTAAATTTTTTTTTTTTTTATTGATAGTTTATGTCCAAAAGTAGTTAGCTGTAAGTTAGTTGACATCTCATGCAGAGAAAACCAGTTCTCACAATTTTCGACCATTGCCCTTCAAAAGTAGTTAGTTGCGGCCAACGGAAGTAGTTAATAAATAGTCATCACTAGTCGACTGCTAGTTAGTTAATAGTTAGCTACAAACTATAGCCATTTTCTGCAGGGCACTTACTCAGCTCAAAAGCTGTACATCACATTGACATACTTACATATGTGCGTACATACATATGTACGTATGTATGTAGGTGCATTGCGTGGATGCGAATGCGGCT
>NW_023458558.1:695042-700290 GCF_013731165.1 Rhagoletis pomonella
AGCCGCATTCGCATCCACGCAATGCACCTACATACATACGTACATATATATGTACGCACATATGTAAGTATGTCAATGTCATGTACAGCTTTTGAGCTGAGTAAGTGCCCTGCAGAAAATGGGTATAAATAGTTTGTAGCTAACTTATTAACTAACTAGCAGTCGAATAGTGATGACTATTTATTAACTACTTCCGTTGGCCGCAACTAACTACTTTTGAAGGGCAATGGTCGAAAATTGTGAGAACTGGTTTTCTCTGCATGAGATGTCAACTAACTTACCGCTAACTACTTTTGGACATAAACTATAAATGAAAAACAAAAAATTTTAAATTTTTTATATTTTTATTTATTCGATCAGACATAACATCAAAATGGTAATATAAAATTTCGACCTTTATTTTATTTGTCCTGAATACGAAAAGGAATCTGCGAAGTGCAGAAAAAAAGTGTATTGGAAGTAGTTTTTGTATGAGGATATTTAAATAGAAACTTGTAAAAGAAACAAACTCACAAACTTTACAACTAACTTAAAGTTGGTTTTGGCATAGCTAATTAAATGTTAGTTATTTATCGAAATCCTGCAAAAAAGCTAACTAGAAGTTGGTTATTTTAATAATTGATACTTTTTTCTGCAGGGAGACTAAACACTCGTACTAACCTGTCTGTTCGGGGTAGCGAACAGGATCGCTGTGAAAGTGATTGTGTTTACAAAGCTTACATATGGCAAACGATGTTTGTCATTTGATTTATGTCGCAATTGAGCAAACCAATGGTGAAGTTACCAGTTTTTCAGCTCTTACTCTTAATAAGATAGCCAAGAAGAAGTCAGTTGGGGGGTACTCGTGAACTCAAATATAATCTGTCCCAGGGGCGAACGCAGGTAGGGGGTTTGGCGGTATGTACAAACCCCCATAATTAGAAAATATTACAGTAACTTGAAATTTTGCTTTCAACCGGACTAAATATTGATGTCGATAGATAACTCATACGAAATGGTATATTCTCTCGCACGCCCGCACTCACGGAATTGACGTTTTTGACATTTTTCGTATGAGGTGACCAGGCTTGCTGTAAATATTTCATCTAGTTGTAATGTGCCCATCGGAAGTATGTTAACTTATACTTGCAACAATGCTATTTCAACATGGGCAGGCAACCTTGAATTCATTTTCCATATACTGTAAATAAAATTCTATCCAAATTTGAAGACATCTAAAGTATGTTAAGTAATCGGTTTTTATTGGCATCTTTAATGGATAAAAATGCATAATCATACCACCTTGTGTAAATTCGCCTTGGAACTAACATAGTCCGTTAATTTACTACATCTGTACTAAATTCATATCTTTGTTTTGAATTTTAGGGGTTTTCGAAGCTTTCGGAATGGTAAAAATAATTGAACTCAAATTGCATCTTACAATATTTTGCATGCTCCGTATCATTTAGAGTTTCAAAGTGAACGCGGCGTTACTGAAAAGTGTATTTTCAATATCCGTGAATAACTAAAACAAAACGTGCTACGCTTCGAATGCAGTCTGTAAAAAATAATGAACTCTTTAAATTGAATACTAACTATTGGCGTAGTTTGATTAAGGGCTAAAAATACTTGCTTCTCTAAGTTTTAAAAAACTTTGACCATCACTGTTTTCAAGATGCCGGCGATTTCACAGTCCTCTGCGTCCCGGAAATCAGGTTTTAAATTCCCTGCGACCGATAATGATGTGTCAAATTTTTATCACCGTAAAGTAAGCGATAACGAGAATTATGAACTCCTTGAAAATCCATGGGTACTGGATGCTACTTTAAATTTCCGCCTTCGACCAAACACAATTTGAAAGTTCAACTATCATGTTATAAAATGGGACAAAGGTAGTTTTCTACATTTAATAATTAAATGCTATGCTACACTCTAAAAAGTGTTTGTTTAAATTTGCGCATATTAAGACAGGTAACCAGTTTCCTATCCTAATGAATGCAAATTTACACACCGTGTTAATTACATTAAACACTGCTTGCTTACTTTTACTTATCATATGTGTGGCGTAAAACAAATTTCAAATTTGTTTTTTGAGTTCTAAACATTTATTGTTCACAATTTCACAGTTTACACATAAAATGTTTAAAATTTCCTCTAAAAAATGTGTGTTTAAATTTACGCATATAAAGAGAGGTAACCAGTTTACTCTCCTAGTGTGTGCAAAATTAAACACTGTCTGTTTACTTTTACATACCAAATTAGTCACGTAGAGAAAAACTACACACAAAGTGTTTAAAGTTGAATAAATATGAGCACTTAGCATTAGCGCACACAAGGGATGGGTTTTGGGTATGCTAAGTCTGCATAGTATGTTTTGGTGTCGATATGTAAGTGTTCGAATTTATATAAAAAATTAAAATATAGATCTATTGGCCCGAAACGCATATTTGGCGGAACTGATTAAATGGAACAAAATAATAATTTTTTAAACCCCCGCGAAAAAAATCTCTGCGTTTGCCTCTGATCTGTTCCAAAGACCGGAACATACATATGTACTCAGTGAAAACTTTATAATCTAAGCAAATTCATGTTGTGTCCCAAACAACCCGCATCATCGCGGATACCCTAAATTCGTTTACCCTTGTGCCCAAGTGCGCTCAGCAATAAAAATCGGATTATTATTGAAAAAGAAGCCCCCGTTTAATGGATTTAAAAACGTCATCTCTAATATGAGTGAACTTCTTGGCTTTCTAAAGCTGTAGACCGGGCTAACTGTTATCACTTGCCAATTAAGATGCACAAATATGTATATAATGATGATTTCCTTGAAAGAGAAACGCATTTTCCATCCCATGGCTGTGACAATGAAGAAACAGTTGCAATGGAAAATGCAGCGACGGTCAGCAAAGACCGCTGAGCTGTACGAAGGATTTGTGTGTACGCCTATTTATGTACATATATACACTCTTATATACATACATACATACTATTTCTAATTAAACCATACTCATTGGCATTCAAACAAATTTGTTCATGTATGTAGGTATGTATGTATTTACGTATGAACTATGTATGCTGAACTAAACAAATTATTTCTCAATTATTTGTTGATAAATTTTAAGTATGTATATGGATCAGTTTTCAGTGATATTAATATATTATACCAGGCGGCCGCTGTGGTGTAGTGTTTAGCAGTGTGCGCTACCGCAGGGCCTGGGTTCAGGCTTGGTTTTCGACCAACATAAAAAAATAAAAATCAAAAAAGTTCTTTCTTATTGCGGACGCCCCTCGGCAGGCAATGGCGAACCTCCGGGTGTATTTTTGCCATGAAAAAACTTCTCATAAAAATCCACTTGCAGTTCGGAGTTACGGTTGCCAGACGTACTGATTTTATCAGTACAGTACTGATTTTTCAACTCTTGCACTGATTTTATTCATTTCTACAGTATTTTCTTAAGGTTTTTACATAACGTTGGAACTTGCTTAAACTACACTGTAAAAAGTAAGAAGAAAATAATTTAATTATAGTTGACATGTTTCAAATAATATTTGATATGTCCAAGAAAATAATACAACAAAAAGACCAATCGTTTTATGAGCACATCGCCGTGTCGTTACGTACCAGTTGCGATAATATGATGGAGCTTAAATTATTTAAAAAGAAGGATGACGTTTTTTGTCGAGTGTTGTTAGTTATCTCGAAAATATTTTTCAGTTTAATAACTGCAAATTTTAATATTCGAATGGCTTTTGCCTATAACTTTCAATTCTTTTTTCAAAATTGACTGTCATTGTAAAAGAGCTTTGCACACAAGACATAGTGCTAGATATTCTTTTTAGCGAATTATTAGTCATTCAAAGTTTTTGCGAAGTTGAAAAAATTAATTTCAGCCATAAGAAAATATACATAGATGCATTCCTTAGATAGTGGTACTTTTCCACAGTTTCAAAAACCATGTAATTTTGTTTTTTGTCAATACCACACTCAAACGAAACAACCGAGAGGATCTTAAGTATAAAATTTGCTTCCTGACGCAAATAGAGAAACCGGCTTCTAATTAAAATTTTTTAAAGTGAACTTCAAATTAAAAGTAACTTTAAAATGAAATGTATAGAATTTTTTGACTATTTAAACACTGAAGATTGAACCATCTCATTATCGCTATTCAAATACGTCATAAATATAAAATAATTTATGGTTTCTGGGTACAATGATGTGTACACTCATGTTAAAATGAATAAAACTTTTATTTCTTATACACTATATTTTATTGATACCACAATATTGTTAAAAACAAGTAGTCTGGCGTTTTAAAGCATTATCTCTTACTTACATTCATAATTTTGCTTTATAAAAAATTTTACTGAAAAGTACTGATTTTTTTAGCATCAAAAAGTCAAATGTACTGATTTCGTGATTCAAAATCTGGCAACCCTATTCGGAGTCGGCGTAAAAACTGTAGGCAAATCTGGTAATCAATGTTTGACCAACTTTCCGATGACCTAGAGATTTCACAGTTGGCTCAGAACCCGATGATAATGCAATAGGAAAGATGAGCTAATCCGAGAGGTGGCGCAGAAGTCGAGATACTTGAAAAACCTGTACTTATAGTCCCATTTGGTTCATATTTAGAATGTATATTAATTACATGAAAAGGAATAACCCCACAAAAATTTTTTCCGATAGGTGCCGCAGGAGTCTATATATTTGGTAAATCAATATTTATGGCCCGATCTCGTACATATTAAAAAAGCTTGATTTAAAAATATTTGTTTTTACTATTAACTTATTCTAGTTGCAAAGGAAATTGGCCAACAAACAGTGAAACTTTTGTTTATTAGAATATATTGCATCAGCTTTGAGGGGTATTATGAAAATGCGCACGTAAAAATTAATTCACTCCAACTTGACTACACTGTACTTATTCTTCCCGTTTTGGGCATTAAGTAAATTGGAATGTTCGCTGTCTAAAACCGAAAGCTGTGCAAGCGATGGAAACTAATAAACAAAGAAATCCACAATGCGGCAAGTGCCGTCGAATCGTCAGGGCGCGCCGCTTTATTACTCACTGCTATCGCCCCTGCAACTTGCCCGGCCACTTGCTCTTTCGAATGCGCCCTTCTCCTGCCGCGCTTCGTACTCTGTCGTCACTTCGTTGCTGGCTGGCCATGGCAGTGACGCTGGCACCCAATAAGCTATTCTTATGCACTAACGCTTTGCACTCAAGAAAGTTTCGCTTGCTTTTGGCTTAGGCAACACGTCTTCGGC
>NW_023458558.1:700390-740511 GCF_013731165.1 Rhagoletis pomonella
TTGGTCTGTATCTCGAGACCCTAGTCACCCAGCTATATGAAAAGTGCCCAATCTTAAAGCATTCATGAACAGCTTTCATTTGATACCCATACTGAACAAATATACCCAAGGTTACCCAGGTCCACGTTTTGGTCTATATCTCGAGACCCTAGTCACCCAGCTATATGAAAAGTGCTCAATCTTAAAGCATTCATGAACGGCTTTCATTTGATACCCATATTGAACAAATACACCCAAGGTTACCCAGGTCCACATTTTGGTCTATATCTCGAGACCCTAGTCACCCAGCTATATGAAAATTGCTCTATCTTAAAGCACTCATGAACAGCTTTAATTTGATACCCATATTAAACAAATACATCCTAAGGTTACCCGGGTCCACGTTTTGGGGCCACGCCCCCTTAATATATCAAAATATTTTTTACCCTGTGACCATCCCTGGAAGATATCCAGTGCGTGTGTAAAATTTGGTTACGATCGGCTTATTCGTTTAGGAGCCAAGTGTGTCTATAGGTACATACATAATTTGAATTTTATATATATATAGATATCTATAAAATGAATAATTTTGTGGTAGCTTTGGGACTATTTAACAATATAATAAATTTGCAACAGAAAAGGAGAATGCTCCATCCTGGCATCTATAAAAGAATCCATTTGCTCTTCTGACCCTACGAAATAATATATATCCATCGAATTGCATATATACTTATCTGAATGCAAAAATCAAATAAAATAATATACTTACATCTTTCTGAATATTTTCTTTTTTGTGCCATAGCAATGATAAAAATTATTTAAAACATCAAAAAATCGTTGTTCGTTTAATCGCTCGCTCAAATATATTTGGCTGTTCAATTTAGGTTGAAATGTATGCTCGCAGAAAATCTAAATTGTTCCTATTCACTGCGTTACCGACACTTTCCAGTGATTTAGGATTTTTCTCTACTTAGGGAGCAATTTAGACGTACTCGCACACAGCCTTAGTGATATTTCAGCCAAATCAGTGTTGTAGAGATGACATGTAAACAAACCGACTAACGTTTTTACAGGAAATAGTGCTTTTTGCGTTCCCGTGCACTTCTGCATCTGTTCTACTTTTATTCTCACTTGAGAGAGTAAAATTGTAGTCTGACAGTTCCACAGGTTTTAGTCCGAGGTTCAAAGGAACATACATACGAATAATTTGGCAATTATTCGTATGCAGAATGGTTGCATTTTTTGGTTTATTCGAGTAGTTTATGTTTTTTGTTAATACTATATTTAGTGGGCGTGCTGCTATTCGGGGAAGAGAAAGGTTCACAGCAGGTTCACGTGCAAAGTACATACACTCATCCATATGTACATTGTGTATATCTGCGTGAGTAGATAGATATGTACATATGTACAGTCGTTGACCGGTAACTAGAATTCGCTTTTTGCCAAGGCTCGTTTGGCACAATTCAGTTTTTGTGCAATCTCCGAGGCAGGTTGCGTACATATGTCCATAGGTATGTATGCATTAATGTATGCTTATTCATTCGTACATACAAACAAAGTGGGCCGGTCCTATTAATGTGCCTCGGTTTTGGCACAAGTGTATGCATCACTCTGTTGGCTGTTGGTGTGTGTTCACTTACATACATACCTGTCCAAATTAGAAAGTAAAACTGTTTGAGCTACAGATCGATAAGCGAAGAAAGCTTGTCAGTCAGCATACATACATATATGGGATGAAAGGAATATGGCACAAAAACTCACATACATATGAACATGTGTACTTCCATATGTACATATGTATTTACGCATTTACTTATTCTAAGCACTTTTTGCTCTTTGATACTTTATCCACCATACCGAGTCTTCTGGACTCTTTTTGGAAGAAGACTCACGGAATTTCATTGAAAATTACGGAAGTAGCATAAATGTTTTAAAGGGAGCAGGTATTACTGGAATCTTCGAAATTTAAATAGTTTTCAGTGTTGAAAAGTCCCCATATCTGCGCAACGATCAAGCTACGCCACTACAGTAGTTTCATACTTTATATACGAGTATCGTGGTCGTAATTAGCGTTTTGGATATGAGAATCCTTCAACTTATTTGTAAAATGCGTTTTTTTCATTGTTAGACGTACCTACATTACTTAAATGGGAAGAAATAACTCCACCAAAAAATTCAGCCTTTAGGTTCCGCGGGGCTCGAGTTTACTTTTTTTTATTAACGACTAATAAAAGCTTGTCTTTAAAAGTTTTTGCTTTAATTACATACGACCTTTTTATGTATGTATGTTACCGCATATCTTTGGACCACGTGACTACTAATTTGGTTAAGTTCCCATCTTTGGATCACGAAGAATTTAACGGTATACCTAACTTTTTTTTTATAAGCATTGGAGTCGGTTGCTACTGCTAACGGCATGAAATGAAACAGATTATTTGAATATTCAGTGTTTAATTGGAACAGACACATTAGCACATACACTGTACGTAAGTACGTAAGTGTGTATGTATGAAACATGATACATATGTATGTCAATAAAACAATATAATGTAAATGTACATGGCAACTAGAATAAATAATAAATGTATAAGGAAAAACTCTAAAGCTAGTGTGAAGAGTACGAGAGGATTCGCGACGCTGTAGGCAATTAATATAAACATTTCGAAGAAGCTTAACTTTTAGCAACTGTTTACGTCATATCTATAGTTTTCTATCTATATATGTAGTTGGTTAGTAGACGATTATGCAAGCAGCGCACGAAGGGTTCCTCTGGACTAATGTGCTCATTTCAATTACTCCTGGATAAAGAGTGACAATTGCTTGCTGCGAGAGCTTTCAAATCGGTTTGGTGTTTTAATGTCCATCAATGCAATTAATCCAATCGACAGAATGCCAACTAGGAAAAGTGTTACTAATATGCCAGCCCAAATGGGTGCAGTGGTAAATCCAACACAATCGTAAACGTCGCCAAAGCGCGGTACTCCATTCAACCAGGGCTGGACCTAAGCATGTACATACATATATGAAAACAAAGAGACCGTTAAATATATAGAAATTTGCATTATCAGTGTATTGCTAGCTACCTGAAAGTCACTTATGGTAAGACTGTCGCTCTCGTTGCCAAATTGTAAATTACGCGAGGAGCAGCGGTACGAGAAGCCAATAGGTGCCGAAGGAATGCTGTAGAGCGTACCCACAACAGGCAAAACCGATTTGTATTCATTGTACTCAACTTCAACGGCCTTCATGTACCAATAACCACGACTCAATGTAAAGTTGAAGCGCAAGAATAATTTCTGTGTATCCACCGAGAAAATAATGTTGAGACGCCCGTAGCCCTTTCCCCTTTGATCATCGAAGGTGACATCCTTGTTGTGCGACACAAGCTTAGTGTTGTTGAGCTTGCCGGCGATGTTTATTATCGGAGCAGAGGTTACATATAATACAGCCTTATGACCTGAGTAATTAAGAGGGAGATGTGAATATTACTTAAATGTTAAGCGACAATATACCGGCCGAATAAGTGATACATATGTACATATGTATGTGGGTGGTTGAGATGCGAAAGCTATTGTGTGCAAGCTAAATAAAAACTTAAAATAAGACTGAGAACCGTTGCATAAAACGTTTTGTTAAAGAAGCATACCTAACAATAAATACTAAATGGTAGTTGCATTCAACGGTTTATCTGTTAAACCAATGAACTTACAGTAATGAATGAAGTAACGAAAATGAACGCTTGGACCAAAATTCTCAACAATACTCTTCATTTCGTACCCATATTGCGATCTTTTAGATAAATTGTATATGATCGAAAATAAGTGGCAACCCTACACTATTATCCTAAGGGATAACACTTTGTATACAAGGAAGGCATATGAAATGTATGATGAAACAAAAACACCTTTTTATTAAGCTTGTAAATTTTAAATTTTGTTTTTGTGTTTCATCATACATTTCATAATTAATAAGAGCTTGTGTATATCGTTTCCCTCCTTCGGAAAAACAAAAAGGAAAGCATTGTTTAAGAACCTTCTCTTGGTGCACATCAATAGTAATATTTTACCTTTTTTTCTAAACAAAAAATTCAATAAATATGCGATTCAAAATAGGTGGCAACCCCACTAAAAATATGTTTGAATTAGGGGTTTTTAAAATACCTTCCATTTGATACACATGCTATGATGTTTGAATTAATTTGTAATTAATTTCGAATAGGTGGCAGCTTTATACGAGTCTTGGAATGGGTTACTCGCATAACCTCAAAACTCAAAACATTGTCTGTGTACAAAATTCATCAAATTCTTTAGAGCGTTTCCGAGAACCCTATGGCTATATATACACATATGCAAGAATTCATCTTTTAATGAAATACGATTTAGGAGGTGGTATGGAAAAAAACCGAGTGGGCTTGAGCTCATTTGCTCTCCTGCCAGATTGTCAGGCCACTTGCTCAATTTGGTGAATACCACTATTGATTTTCTTTTCGTGTGTAAAATTGACTGTCGCACGGTGTAATAAGTAAATAAAGATTTTAATGTTCTCACCAACTGCTACGTAAATAAAGGTTTTGTCTTCTTCCTCAGCGGTTGGCGTTTGAGAGGTCGTTGTGGCCCCCCGCTCCTCCTCTGTGCGTTCGTCACGATCTTTGGCGTCCCTTTTGGCAATATAATGTGTGTCCTCCTCCCGACTGGCTAAAATGCCCAGTACCTCGCCTTCACCGTAAATGGCGACAGCGTCATCGTATCCAGATATGAGTACTTGATCTTCCTCCTCGGCAGATCCGGTTAGATTGATGACCTTCGGACGAAAAGAAAATTTGAAAATATACATAGATACTACCACTGCGGTGGACTAGGATGTCGCAGACGGGGGGGGGGGGGGGGTTGAATATTGTTAATCATACCCAACTGTGTACATCAACATATGAACATATGCACCTAATTGTGCGTCTGTGAAGACGTACTGATGCAAGAGCAAACATCTTTACGTGCATACATTTGTACGTATGTATGTATAGTCATACATATTTACTCGAACATTTGGCCTCTATATATTTTCGCATAATTATTTGTAAATGCATGACACTATCAAATGTGATTTCTTACCTCTATGTTGGCATTGTAGTTGAAGGGTTCAGTGGCGAGAAAATGTTGCGGCAAATAGGCCCAGGCATTACTCTTTACCAGCTGTTGGAACTTTGGATAAGCACTGCCATCCAAGCGTCCGGTGGCGTTTCGCACAAAAATCACAATCGCTTTGACGTCCTGAAACAAATTGGTGAGGTCGTCCTCGCTTGCTTCGACAAGGGCGCGCGGTTGTAAAGCAACTACGCTTTGATGCCCCCAAAATAGGTACGGGCCACTTAGAATGGTGGCGCTGCAAGTCGTAACGGCTAAACTCAAGTAAAACGCTAGAAAAACGCAATGCATTATTGAATTCAAATTTGTTAAGTTTTAATGTACTGCTGCTTCACTCAATGGCCAGAGAATAATTTTTCACGAATGTTGGCTAGTGCACACTTGGAACTTGTGTTTTGTAAAAAAAATCGGTCCGTTTCCAATCGATACTAAGGGCGAATGTTTTGACGCAGGCGCAGTGCATTGGAGAAGCATAAAAATTAATAGTACATAAATACATACATACATACATATTTCCACATGAACTTAGAGAAACTTAGGGTAGATGATTGCCCACACGATTGAGGGGTGACAGAATCACAGCAAAGGAGGCGCTCTGCTTGATGTGTTGCAGAGAGAATTTATAAATAAGTTGTGTTTATTTGTTTATTGAGCGAATGGAAAAATATACAAAAACGGCAGATAGTTAATAAAATCGTGCCCACACGCACACATGACATCACATTAAAGTCCTATATTAATATAACAAATTTATTGCTGAATACTATAGGTATACATAAATAAGTTTTTTACGATCCAAAATGCGAATATGAGATAATTTGGAAAAGATGGAATGTTGGAACTGTTGGAGAAACCGCCGGTGAATGACTTAGTGCCTGAAAAGATTTTTAGCATGAGATTATTCTTAAATTTTAGTTAGATTTCAATATGAAAATGAATATATATCGTATATTTATTTTGATTATACAAAATTTGCTGAATTACTAAAATACCAAGTCTTGCACAATTGCATGTTTTCCACATGGCCGTTACGCTCAAATTGCACTCGAAAGGGATTTATGTACGCGCATTAGACCGCATCACAATAATCAGATAAAATTCTTTCAAATGTCTGCAAATATCAACGGTAATAAATAGCACGAATATAAATTCAAAACCTTTTGTTTTCGATGTATTGAAATCATTTTTAAAACCATTACAAATCGAAGCATTTGGATATCATTGCTGAAACACTTAGGGCCATTTTCCAGACCAAGTTTAAACTTAGATCACGTAAACAGCGTTTGGATTTTATTATTGAATATTACTGAACAGCTGGCTGACATTTGATTGGCTTGGCTTAGTTTAAACCAGCCAGCTCGAGCCGAAGCCATGCAATTTAGTTCGAAATCGATTGGAACATTTAACATTTTTTTTCTGTCCACATATCTGATACGGTCTAATGTACATTCAGGTTCTACTAGTATTTCGGTTTACTTACGTTTCTCATTCGGATCTCTTACACCACAAGTTCTGTATGAAATTGTGGCCTTTCTCTTAGCATTCACGTACCCTGGAATGAATAGACTGGGAGCATCCAGACGTCCGGCGGCTATAAGTCGTGACATGTCCTATGGAAAGAGTGAGCAAACATTATAGAACTGTTTTTGCAATAACTTAATAGTTAATAGTTTCAAATATTGATCTCTCATGAAGAGCCTTTAATGTAAAGAAATCTGGCTGTCTAGCATTGGAAGGAACAAATTTAGGTACATGCAAATGTATGTACACTACCAATACTTACAGATTCCCCTAAATTCCGAAAAAACTAAGTTATACCTAATTTCGAATCAGTGGCGGATCCAGCGGGGGGTTTTGGGGGTTAAACTACGTGTCAGTCAGTGGCGGACCCACGGGGGAGGGGGAGAGGGCGTTTTAATACATAGACGTCATATTATGCATACGTATGCGTCATATTAAAACACCCCCCGTGGGTCCGCCACTGACTGACACGTAGTTTAACCCTTAAAACCCCCCCGCTGGATCCACCACTGTTTCAAATGAATAGTAGATTACCAGTTCTAAACGATGTGCCAGGGGCCCTTTGAAATGTATTATCATTTGTATGCAAGCGCCGCCATGCAACTCCTTGGTTTTACGCGCATCCACGTCCAACATCCATTCTGGTATACCCATCACGGAACGCAGTTCTTCCAGAAACTGCGCTCTGAAGAGAAACATGCAACATAGATAGACATTAGGAAAGATCAGACAAATTAAAAATTCTGTACAAACGGGACGTACACAACAAATCTTGGTGGTTTCTGCAAATTAACATATTTGAAAACATTATGATCTGGCTCAATGTTAGCACAGGCAAAACGCTCCGAAGAATGATCAGGGCCAAAGATCACAATAGAACGGCCTATTGCTCCCACAGGGCGTTCGAGCGGAAAGTTAGAGTCTGTAAGAACGACTCGTTCAACACCTAGGTCTACAACAACCGAGGGAGGGATAGAGAGAGAGGGAGTTATGTGACGAAATGTGGTAAGTAGCATTAGGTATTTTAAGATCATATGTACTTATGGTTCCAAGTCGCGCGCCCACATCGCCTACATAACAACGTAATGGATTATCGGGACCACATTCCTGCTCGTATAAGTCACGCTATAATTTAAAAAGCATCCATTATAAGTATACGTGTCTATATCGAGGGTACTTTGGCAAAACCTCGTATCTCAAAACACTCTCAAACAATACTCTCTAACAAAAATCTCTCTATTAAATAGTAACAGAAATAATGTGTAATAACTTTTATACTGACTATTAAAGATTAAGTCATTTTTGGTTAATTAAGAATAATATATAATGAATGGTGGTAATTTAAGGACTATTTTGAACTAATTTTAAGAGATAAGAAGTAGTAGTGATTTCTGAGATACGAGGTTTTGCCAAAGTACAGTCAATATGTATATTAGCCAAGTTGTGCTCACATTAAGTGGATCTGCCAGTTGAGTGTAATACGGATTCCAAACATATCCACCGGCAACACATCGTGTAATTGTGGGTTTTACAGCTGCGTCTACCCCAACAGGATTCACATATATTTGCCAGTTATGGTTATAGGTCTGAATATAGAGAGTTCTTTACCGCTTGGCTCCAATTTATTCCATCATTTATTCTTACCATATTTCTATCGTTTTTTCCCGGATGTCGTAATTTTACCTCGACAACCGTTTCCGATTGGCTGCCGTCGATGTGTATCAGCTGTGTCATTTTGACATAACCATAAGCATAACCAGTGGGGTGGTGAAACGATGCAATGGCACGTATCTCTCGCGCTTCGCTAGGACTGTAACCACGCTCCAAAGTACTACAAGCCCAACGAGCATTTCTGCGCTTCTTATGTATCACTACTGAGCGCCCGATAACACTATTGTAACCGAAAAGTGGCAAGTTGGTATCATTGTAGGTATCTTCGAACTGGGTGACGTCATCAAGAGTCCCGAATTTGCCACTCAAATCACCCATTTCATATTGATCAGTCGTCCCTTGTCGTGGAGGGGGCGAGTTCTTTGCATTCACGTTGTAGGGGTTCCAGTGCCCATAAAGAGTAGTATCTTCGCAGGGAAATTCAAGATTCGCTTCAACCGGTGCCTAAGAAATTTCCCGAAGTGACTTGGCTTATTATAACTTCAATTACATTTCTCAGATTTTAAGTACTTACCATATGTATGTGATAACCGCTAGTTTCTTTTAGGCCCTTTAACTGGACCTCGATATTGCTGATGTCATATTCCGACTGCTGTGTGATCTCAAGACGTCCGCTTACAGTCAACTCATCACCATTGGCATACCAATCTTTTGCCACTACTTTGCGCCGAAAATGCCCGATGATGCTACATTATTCAAAACACATTGAAACCCTTTCAACCCAAAGAAACCAAGTTTTCACTTACGTTGAACATGCAAGCCGTTCGCCCCGTGCCTTTGGACCAAAGTCGTCATAGATTACTAATGATTTGCCGAGAATGCTATGTCGCCCAGACAATGGTAAATTTGTATCGGTGAACATAAGTCGGCTTAAGCGCTCCGCATTTTTCTTTCTTCCTGCTATTGTCAAAGCTCCCACGCGTGAGTCCAAGGCTCCCACACGACACATGGCCGGTAGATGCGGCTTACATAAATCGTCAACTGAACGATTTCCCCACTGAACTTTGTGTGGATTATATACGTTTCCTGCAGAGAGACAACGGTTCTGCCAATCGTAAAAATCTTTGCCAGGTGCATTAGTATGTATGGCCCAGCGATGCTCAAAGGTGTTATTTTGTGTGGATCCATCGGCGTGTATAAGGTATTCGAATATAACTGAGGTGTCCTGCCATGGCTCTTCCGCCGGTTGCCGGAAGATAACTCTGCCCACCACGGGATAGCGCAGCAATACTTGTGCCGTAACCATTGGTTTCTGATAGATACCGTTCTTTCGATATTGTGTTATTGTCGAACAACTCCAAGGTGCTTCAGTGATGTTGTCAACATTGGTGCGATTGTACGTGAAGATGACCATACCGCGATGCGCGATGCTGTTAAGACCCTGTAACGGTAAAAATGTGTCCCAGTAGAGACCACTTAGTTCTGAACTAACGCCTGGCAGAAGGTAATTGTGATAGTAGTCCTTATTGCGGCTCTGTAACTTTCCACTTAAATCGCCAATGGGGTATTGATCTTGGGTACCAAATCCCGGCGGTGGTATAACTTCCTTGCCGAGAGCACGTGGATTAAAAATATTTCCGGTAGACTCACAATAATCGGGCGAACCTTTACGATGCGGGATGGTTGGAAGAGAATGTACCCGAAATGCGGAGACGTCCTCAGCGAATTTTCGGTTTACAAAACGTGCTTGTTTACCAGCTGACTCGATTGTAAAATTGAGAAAGGTAGGATCGAAACGGGAACGTTGAGTAAAAGTTATTTCTCCTTTAATGCCGCCAGAGTTCAAAAAGGTTCTTGGAAGAAAGAAAATAAGGAATGACAATTAGGGTTTGGAACCTAAAAGCAAGTTATGTCCGCAATTCCTACTTGTATGTCAACTGCTGCACATGACGAATTTGTGTACATGCCAGGAAATTGTCTGGATGTTGATCATCGAATAGCACCAAGTACAGCGTCCGATGGGGTATCGATAAATCAGAGGGCAGTAAAACAAATTTATCATCTCTATATGTAGCGCGCTGCGGAGAGATCAACGCATTCTTTGCGACGTTGATCTTTCCCAATCTGGCGTCGAGATCACCAATACCCTTGTTCTCACCGTAGCCTTGAGGATCGAAAACTAGCTGCAGGAAATTGCAGTTGTCTTCGGTGCGATGATGATCGTTTTTAAATATATCCGTTACAAAAATTTTCCAGCTATGACGTGTCATCGGCTTGCTGGAGTGGTCATCAGAAGTTTCGGCTTGTATATGATAGAGATCAGAATATATGAGTGTATCTCCACCCGCACCTTCTGATGGTGCTAACCAACGAAAATGTACAGAGCCGGCGATTGGCGTGTTGAAACGGGCCTCTGCCATATGCTCCACTGACATCTGGATCGTGGTAATCGTGGCGCAGATGCGGACATCCGTATTTGCCTCCGTAAGAACGAGAGATTTCCCCCAAATTCCCAAATCGCCTGAGGTAATCAAAGAATATTATAGGGTCTCAATGCAACAGGGTTCGTATTTTCACATACGTACATGCGCGGCACATCCTAAAATTTTACGCTCACACACGTTTGCTGTGCATATAAAAAATTAAAAACTTGCTCACATCACATGTGTGTGCCGTTTGGTAAAAAGTACAGGCACATGTCGTCGTCTGGGTAAAAGATTGTCGTATGTTAATTTCGGTAGGTTGTGGGAAATCGCGATTGAAGTTTGGAATGCAATTTCTCAAAAAGGCGAATATACATTTTCTCCAAAGTCTCTGAAAATGTTACTAGTTCACCAAATTCTGACATTATTTAATTTTTAATGTTTATTGCTAATTAGTTTTAAGTTTTTAAAGGATTTTCTTTAGTAAAATTTTGTCGTAAGCGTCATTTGTCCACAATTTTCAGCCACTTTGTATGAAATACGACAAAATGTGATCAAAATTTCTACTAAATTAACGACACTTTTTGTTATTACCTCGCTTCTACTAGCTCGGGATGTAACTATGTAATATTGATGCGCCTAAAAGATGCTGCGATTTCAATTCTCAATTACATGCCTGATGACAGTACGAATTTAAATTGCTTTAAACTTCCGCTCTTAAAACTTCCACTTGTACTGTAACCAGGTTACTTTAATAGCGAGGTTTTAGTTTTTTAAACTATAATTTTTTTTTTACTCAATATCTCGGAAACTAAAGGAGATATCCAAAAAAGGAGAACGCCATTTCTAAGATATTGACTATGTAGTTTAATATGACTGCATCCCCATCTAAATTTTTACTAAATTATCGAAAAAATTGTAGTCAATATCTCGGAAACTAAAGTAGATATCTAAAAACTGATAACACCAATCGCAAGACCTTATTTCAATATATATATAACTGCATCTAAAACTAAAAATCGTCAAAATGGCGCTTACGACAATCTTTTACCCAGGCGACGATGTGTGTACTTTATATTTATTTATGTAAAGCATACGCACACGCATGATAAAAACATAGCAAGGTAGAACCGTTCTCTCAATTTATCTGCCATGATTTTTTTTTGAAGTTTGCCAACATTTTAAAATCATATAAAAGTGAAAATAATAAATTGAAATTGTTCGAAATTGTTGTTGCTTGAGATTGAAAATGAAAATGTGTGTGTGAGTTTGTGAGTAAATATAAAAATTAAGTTGTTTGGAAACGTCAAGAATTTTAAAAGTGACTCTCAGCGGTTCTACCTTACTATATTTTTATCATGCGCACACGCAAGGTACATTGAACAGGTAGTATCAGTAGAGCAGCTGATTTAATTTATTTTCAAATTATTTGGTCTCGAAAATGTCAAATATTTTTAATTTTTTCTCACAAAATTTCTGAATTTTTAAAATCCATTTGCATGTGAAACCTTTTTCCATACAAAACAAGCGATTGAATAGCAGCTTTTGGAACGTTCGCCCAACTCAGCAGCACGACCGCTGATTACTGGGCCTTGCAAAGGATGGATCAATGCTTCGAGAAGCAAACAAATTTACTAGGAAAGAAAGTTGCATCAATTTTTATTTTTTCCAATTTCAATTTTTTATTTTTTATAATTTTTTGTATTTCACATGGCACGCTTTGATTTAGTAGAAAAAATTCAGAACAGTTTTTGACACTTTCGATACCAGAAGCAACAACAAAATACACGCAAATGTTGTTTTTGCTCTACTGATACTACCTGTTTAATGTGCCTTGCGCACACGTGTGTTCTTTGCGTAGAGAAACTCATTTACTTCGAATTCTAACTCAAATCTTAAAATAGTTTTTAATATGTTTTCTGTCATATAAAACACAAACAACATATCAATTTTTATTGAATTTTTTTTTTATAAAAAATACCGTTTTATAAAAAATACCGTTTTATAAAAAATACCGTTTTATAAAAAAAATGTATTTTCAAAATATATTAAGTGCATGTGCAGAAATTTGTACGAAAATCTCCACAAACACATGTGCATGCGCTTAATAACAAACAGCACACACTTTTCTATGAAGAGAGTTGGTTTTCCACCATGATTAAATTATTAAACGTTTTGTAAGCCAGCAAACATTTGTAGTCATAAATGAGTCTATAAGGAGTCCTATTTCGGAGGCATTACGCTCATAATGAACTCATTTAAGAGTCCGATATGAGGGTGTTTCGCTTCCTCCGAAGGTCGGCTTCTATGAGCTTAAATTCATACATCAAATTAGCCTCAATATCAGTCATATTGGACTGTTGTTGGCCTCATACACGGCTCATTTTGGACTCTTAAAAGAATTTTTGGCCACATATATGAATCATTTCAAACTCTTTTTGAGGCTCTTATCGGCCTCATAAATACTATGTTCATACGGACTTTTATTTTAGGTTGTTCTTTAAGTCTTATTGAACGCACTATATTTGCAAAGGCATTTAGCAAAATTTCCTTTCAAGTAACATACATACATACTTACATAAGTGCATATACACATTGCAAGATGCGTTAAATAGCAGCAGCTGCAGCTAAAGTTTGCTCATTTTTTGTTTTCTAATTAATTTAAATTTCTGTATAAACGAGTTTAGATATACATTTCAAATCTTTATTGTTTTTTATTGGCACAAGATGCTGGCTCATATCTTGGACCATATATGAATCCTAAAAGGTTTTCTTACCTACCTAGGACTCCTTTCGGCCTCATATACCCTGAACGCTCAAAATATGTTTGCGGGGAAGTAGCTTTTTTCTAAAATTTGACACTCCCACCCGGTGATTTTGTTTGAAAGCAGGAGAAAAAGGTGAAGAATTCAATCACCTTTCAAAAAGTAGCGAAGTTCCACCAAAAGTTGTTCACAATAGTTCATGGTAATATTTGCTTTAATTATTTAATTAAAACCAGCTTATTTACCGCGAATATAAATTAGTTTTTCTCTCTGACGTCAGGATTTTTGTAAAGGGACTTTGAATTTAACATAAATATGATTATTAAAAAAATTATTTAAAAAATTCGGTAAGGGTACCATTTAAAAGGAAATTTTCTGTAGAATTACAACAGAATAAATTTTTTGGTGCATAACGACGAATGGGTATGGAATAGTCCTTTACAAATTTTGTGCTTAAATATATTCTTGAAAATTTGCAATATCTTTTTTTTATTATTGTTTGAGGACTAACATTCGCACGACCTCATCGCCGAATTTCGTCCTGCAAACTTTATTAACTTAAAATATAAATTTTTTTAATCTCATTTTAATTACTTACTCGTCCTTGTAAACCAAAAAAAAAATTATTGTTTTTAAATTCTACAGAATTTTCTCTCGCATATTGTTACTCTACATTGCACTGCTTTTTTTAAATAATTTCTTGAATTAATCATATCTTTAAAATTTCAAAGTTTCTTGAAAAAAAATCCTGACGACAGAGTGAAAAACTAAAAACGCAGTTTTCCTATATTTGGCCCATAGTTTCGTGACTATTACCTTGTTTATAGCGACACATAAAGCGCTTTGACCAAGTTCGCTGTGATTCAAAATGGATGCATAAACCAACTTTCAATACGCTCAGAAATTCGAAAGTGTATTGACTCGAATTTGTTTTCAAAACTTTGTCGGTTCGGTTCAGCGGTTCGAACCGTTTTTGCACTTTTGGATTGGTTCGTCAAAGCGGTTTTTTTTTGGTTTTTGAACCGGGGTTTCGGTTCGGTTCAACGGTTCGAAAAACAAACAAGTAATAAAGTCTAAGTTCGGGCGGAGCCGAACATTAAATACTCGTCGCAAGTATTAAATATATGATTTTCACCTTTCCGAAAGCCACCACAACATGGTAAGCCGGGGTGTATCAATTTTGAGTAATTTAGCGTCCTTAAATTTCGAAATATTGACGTTTCAAGCATTTCTGAAATTTACCGTTATATGAAAAGCGGCCTCAATTTTAGTCTGATTTCAATAATTTTCAACGTTTTGCTTTTATTTGGCAAGCACAATAGCCATACCGAGTTTGGTATAAATTGGTAGACCGGTTACCGGTATATGTGATCATAAGTGGGCGGTGCCACGCGCGTTTTCCAAAGTTTTATCATAAACGTATTTCTTCTGTCTTTCTGTCACATGGTAGGTATTACCATGTTTAACAAAAAGAAAAAAAGTGGGTACATTTATCTATTAAAACATGGTTGAAACGAACCTTTAAACCTTTATGGAAAGTGGTTCGGTTTTCGGTTCGGATCAAAAATTTGTGGAAAATTTCGGTTCGGTTAATGGTTCAGTTAATTAATTGAAAAAAACGGTTTTCCGGTTCAAAACCGGTTCGGTTCAAAACCGGTTCACGTCCCTGGTTCATCAAACATTGGCTAAGACAGTCGCGATTGGCGATCTGTGCTGGTCGAACTCAGGAATAATGTAAAGGGAACGCAGGTACTGAACGATTGCGACTGGAACGCGATCTACACCGTCAAATGACAAGTTCCGTAAGTGGGCAATTACAACATCGCACCAGTGACTAAGCCGAGCCCATGGATACGGTTTGCCAATTTTATATTGCGTCAAAGTCTCATTCGGAGACACCAGGATTCTGTTGTGTAGGTCAGAGCCTAAATTCTTCCGTGGACTGTATAGCGACTGGCAGAATAAATAGGTCTCCACGAATGTCGACAATTTTTTATTATTATTATGTTATTGAATTTCTGTAGGCCAACCATTCTCACACATTTTGTCTTGTTGCCACCAGTGAATGAAAAACAAATATTTCTTCAAATTGTAGAAGGTAAAAATTTCACTACTAAAAATTTAAAAATGTTCTTAAAACTGGCAAAGAAATTTGGACAAAAAAATATCACTGTTTTTGTTTTTGGGAGCAAGGCGGGAGTGTCATTGATAAAATTAGAGTGAGGGAAAGTTTTTTTTACAAAACATTAGATTACATTATTGAATCATGTTGAATGTGTTACTGGCGTGTGCGTGAGCAGAGTATGTGCGTAGAAAGACGAACCCTGCTATGCAATAGTAGATACATATGTATGTATGTCAGTAAATCTCTCTCACCTATTAACATCATTTCCCGGTGCCATGTGGCAGTTTCATTTCCGGGTAAGACCAGATAATCGAGACTCTCATCGAAACTCAACACTTGGGCACCCAACTTTTCCAAACTGCAGCGCGACTCCGGGTCGATATCGCTATAATCCACCGGAAACTTTCTTACGCCCCAACTCCACACTTGTTCCGGATACTGAAGTGTGGTTTCTAGCTTGGCTTTTATTTCCACAGTTGTTGCATTGACTTGGCGAAAAGTGATCTCACCATGGAGACCATGTTGAGAAATGTACGCTATAAGTTGTTGCGCGCTGACTATTTACGAATGACGGATGAAAACAATAACACAATAAAAGAGAATGGTAAATATGGAAAGAAGTCAATAATAACAAAACTGAAAAAAGAAAGTTGCAATATTATGGCGAATGATGTCGTTTTTAAAATTGTATACAAATGTATGTACATACATACGTTGTATGTACTCGTAAATTTGTACATTTGTTAGCGAAACTTGTATGCATTTTTTTAAAGGCAGCTTTCGTCGATTGTTGCTCAAACCCTGCAAACTGGTTCACTTACCAACGTTTTGTGATAAAATAAAAGCTGCGATGACTAATAAAACCGAATACTTCACATTGTTTCTCAGGCTGCTCATTTTGATGTTTGGTATCGCAACGAATTATTTGTGTAACATTAGTGGAGTTTAAAAGAAATCAATGCTCCGTAATTTGTTAATCAGTTGAAAAATCAGTCGTACTTTTTTAATTCACATCGCGGCGTATTTTTTGTATATACTACAATTGGTGCGTCACAAAGCGGCGCTTCAACGTTTCTCGCCTAACTAAATCTGGTTTTCTTCATCAAACCCATCGAAGGCCTGCAACAGTCGTCTTAACAGCGCACATACGAGTAAGTGAGTGAGTTGGTGGCAAAGAAACTTGACCAAATGGTGCGGTGAGAGAGGAACTAATTGCGACTGCACTTCAGTTAAAGCTTACAAACGTTTTACCGGCTCGGAACTGGTTTTAAACACATCAGCTGATTTATTTACGCAGCTAAATATGTGGTCAGCTGGTAAATTCCAATGTTCTTTCCCACTTTTATTTAACACATTGGGCTGCACCGCTGTTCCAACAGCCGACTATATTTAACAGTTTAATTGTATGCGCTTGAGTCCCAGCTCAGAAATGTGTTCTGCGCTAAATTTAGTTTTTTGCAGCAAGGGCCGGCCATTGTTAAACTTTCACCTTTCGCAGCAGAACCGCGTATCTATGTAATTTTTTTGCGAAAACTATCAGAGCCACTTACACAAACAGTTTAAGCGTCATCCTACTACACTATGTTGGCTCGCTATTGCGTAAAACGAAATGCAAGTGATAGGTTTAGATTTCAATAATACTACGTTAAGGGCTTTTTTCGAGCTCAAATAAGGAAGATATTTTTAATTTAATTTCCTTGTGCAAAATTTGTTGTTAATTAGGTTTGAAAAATGCTCATATACGGGTTTTTGATACGAGAAATTCATTCTTGAAGTTTGTTTATTATTATCTTTGCGCTAGATGGCGCTTTAGGTCAATTTTATTTAATTTAATTGACTTGATATATACATTTTTTTCAAATAAATGATCAAATTAGAAGTGATTATCAAAGAATTTAGCCGTGATGTGATTTCATACACCGTAATTAGTACTCTCTTTGTTTCATTCTTTTGTCTACTTTTTCCTCAAACTTTCCCGCTCTTTTGCTTTTTATTTTGAATTTCAATATCATCGTCATCGTAATACATAAATAAATTGCTCACGGTGTCCTTGAGCCAAATTCAACTGAGTCGGTCTGGAACGATGGAATTTCCGATTAGACTATTTTGGGGTGGTGTTCCAGAGTTAGAATACGTGAAGTTCAAAATCGCGGCAAGTGCCAGTAATTTTTCCTATTTTCAGGTTTTCGATAAGGTTCTCGATGAATGATTATATACACGTGTTGTATAAATGTTGTCATCGTAATGATTTTCTCATGGTTAATCAACCATTCAAAGAGATTCGTGGTTATTTACAACAGGGGCAAATCAGAAATTAATAGAAGACGAATAGCTTGCATACAGCCCATCTGAGCTTAAAGGAATGCATTTGACTAAAACAATAAAAACTATTTCACGCATTCACTTGATAAAAAAAAGACATTCTCCACATACCATGAAAATAATTGGTATTTTTCAAAAGGACTGAATAAGGATGTAGTGATAACGTTGGAAATTCGTTTAAATATTAAACAAAAAAATTAGGGTTAGAGGGGGGCCCGTCCCATATTTAATACCGGTCCCGGACGATAATACAAGTCTATATCTATTATAAGAAAATCTCGTGTCACGGTGTTTGTGGTCGAACTCCTCCTAAACGGCTCCACCGATCTTTATGAAATATTTTGTGTATATATGGTAGGTATAAGAATCTGATGTAAAGTATATTTCATACCGCTAGGTGCTGGGGGCGTGGCACCTCCCATACAAATCGAATTTTTCATATTGCATATCTCTGAAAGGGTTCATGTAGAGTACTCGAACATGGTATGGAGGTATATGAAATCAATCCCATACTGTTAGAGAAAAATTGGGGCTATTTGATAAAGGGGCGTGCCGCCTTCCAAATACACTGAAACTATTACGTATCTTTGTATGCATATACACTTTTGCTGGGTTATTTAAGATGGCAATGGAAATATGCCTTCTGACAACCACCAAACCGTAATATTAGAAGATAAATGCGTCACTGGAAAACATGACGGCGAAAATGTTGGACCAAAATGTTTCAATACAAAAAAAATTTCTTTTGGGCGGGACGAAGTTCGGCGGGTCTGCTGGTTATTAAATGAAAAAAAAACTAACTAATGAAAGAACACCAATAAAGCAATAAGTGTTTATAGTTAATTTTATTGAAACCAGATAAAAGTTGGCCGTTATAAGTCGACCAAAAGTTGGCTATTGTGGCAGACGACTACGAAATTCCCCACAGGCTGCACATGTATATACATATCGAGCCCTAACCGCCAAAATAACGTAAGCGACATTTTTTCAAAATTTTGTTTTTGATGCAGAAATGCATCAAGATGCTCTAGGAATATTTCTGCATCAAAAAGAAAATTTTGAAAAAATATCGCTTACGTTATTTTGGCGGTTAGGGCTCGATATTTAAAAAATTACTCATATAGTCTTATTTATACTATACTTAAATGCTTAAAAGCTACCGTTTTTGAAATCGGCACTTGCCACTATTTTGAACTTCACGTATTTTAACTCGGGAACACCCCGAAACCTTTAGAACTGCCAAATAGCAAAATTACACTCTCAATCGAGAGTAATAAAATAATAATGGCGATGATTTTGATGATCGCAATCAAAAGAAAAGAAGAAATAAAGTTGAAAAAAGTACACAAGCAAATAGAACAAAATGCAATAAATAAATTAATTTGTAAATTTCACATCGCGACTGAACTTTTTTCAATGGAGACCTCAAATTTTAAATTTATTTGAAAAAAAAAAATGAAATTCAATAAGTTTCCTCGATTCAAAAACCATAACCAGGGATTTCGGGATTTACAGGTTCGTACATTTGTAAATTTTCATTCTTACCGAATGGAGTTGTTATGGAAAGTTGTTATTTAGATGAACTCGTTATTTCTAGACAACACCACTCTGTGACTACCAAAATATATAAATCTGTACAAATATAAAAATCGTGTGATCTCTTTTTAAGAATATTTTTCAAGAACTTATCCTAATTAAGCAATAAATTGTATGCAAGGATTCAATTAAGGATATCTCCCTTATTTGAGCTAAACTCGAAAAAACTATTGACGTAGTATTATTGACACCTAAAACTATCACTTGCATTTTGTTTTAATCTACACCGATTTGAGCTGTCGCATAATGCTATTTGAAAATAAAATAAATACTGCCTGTATTGCAGATACGAGGTTAACGCAGAAACAGGATGATAAGCATGCCGACTGTTGGGTATGTACACCCACGGGTGAATATTTTCTGCAAACAGCCGCGAATTTGTTGGTATTCTCTTTGCTTATTCTTAACAGGGCCTCGTTTCTAAATGAGTCGTAGGTTTTCCAGATCAATCTGGTAATCATATTCAACTCCTGTCCAGATCCACCTCTGTCTAGCTCTTGAGCGGTAAATTTCGGTAACTCTGTTTTCGATTTCCCTGAGCGAGGCGTTCATGTCTACTTCCAGAGCCGCACCTTGCGGGTTATCTAGCTAGCTATCCAATTCCCTTATATGCCCCTGTGCCCTGAGCCCTGGGACCCTAATCAGAGTGATTCCGAATTCATAAAAAATTAATACCAACTCTCTTCTTCAGTCATCCACTGGTTGCGACCTAAAGGTGTACGAGAAGAGTGCCGTCCGGTTATTACCGATTATGCTGCTTTATGTACCTTACCGCCTCCTTAGTTGCAAACGGTTCAGCCTGAAAAGAGTTGCTTGGCCTAGCAAGCGAAAGTATAGCTTAAGCTTACGGCAGTGCCCTCCAATCGTGTCACGGCGGCCTGGAAATGGTTTGAGGGAGGGCCAGCTGAATTTTCGAAAAAATGAAATCTTTTAGCATTATATCGAGCAGACCTTTTAGAGTTTCCATTGGACAGGATTTGATTGCACCCATTTGGCCAACAGAAGCTGAATTCTTAGCAATGCGTAACAATGGGCCTTATGCATAAAAAGTGAGCTTAAGCTCAGACTCAATTTTTGCACTGAAAGAGTGAGCTCAAGCTCAAGAATTTGTACTGAAAAACGAGTCGGAGCTTAAGCTCACTTTTTATGCATGAGGCCCAATATTTTGGGTCACCAATGCCTTGCTTATTCGCCCTTCAACTAAGCTGGGGGTACAAAACAACTTTATGATATTTCCTTCTAAGTCAGATCCAATTCTTAACTTTGATTTAGTAAAATTTTGTCTTATTTGTAAAGAGAGTTTCCTACACAGTTCTGCCAGTTCTGTGGTTAGCAGTGCGGGCTCAGGGCTGCCAGACGTTTAGGGTCTAAAATCCGTACTCGGAGAAAAAGTGGTGGGAGAAAAATTTGTACAATTTGTCCGTATGCTTAAATTAACAAAAAAAAATATTTTGTACTTAGGTGAACACAGGAATCGTACTTTTAATAACATCAAATGAAGAAACACATATTACCACTAGTAGGCGGATACAACCGCAATTGTCAACAGACTACAAAGCCGCAACAAAGTCCTCAAGTCGCTAGCCGGCAGCAACTGGGACAAAGACAAAGAAACTTTGCGGGCAACGTACAAGGCAATTGGCCGGCCGGTTCTGAACTATGCAGCGCCCGTGTGGCGACCGGAGACTAGTAAGACGGAGTGGATGAAGCTACAGACTTGCCAAAACACGGCACTGAAGACAGCGACAGGATGCCCTCTGATGTCGCCGCAACACCACCTGCACGACGAAGCACACATGCTCACCCTTAAGGAGCATAACACAATGCTATACAGGCAGTTTTTAGTTGGGAGCCACGGACGTGGTCACCCTAACAGACAACTCCTTGTAGTAGACGAAGTCTAGAGGTTCATCAAACAACATCTGAACCCGACAGCTTATCAACAGGCCTTGAATGGCATTCATAAAGAGGCAGTCTCGAGTTATGTAGACTCTCTACCTGTGAATGCCGTTTTGGGCACACAACCACCAGACGTGGACGAGACAGAACTTCGTCTGCCTCGGGAGACTCGGACAACAATAGCCTAACTGCGCTCTGGTTACTGCTGCAGAAGGGCTGCCAACTATCCTTAGTTATGAGGTGCCATATTGAGGATAAGAAAGTTCGAAAATGTGCCAAATACAAAAATAAAAGTGCCAAGAATGGTTCCGTCATTTTTAATCCTTCCCATTTAGAAATAAAATAACCACATTTCTAAAACAAAAGTGCAATGCCAAAATAAGATAAACCAGTTGAATAATCTTTAGAAATATTGAAATATATTATATTATATTGAAATATATATATATTTTGGTACTAAGTGCCGCATTGAAAAATTAAGTGCCATTTGATGTAAAATAGGGCCAAAAATGGCACGGTTTGAGCCAAGTTGGCAGCCCTGTGCAGCAGGCCAGCAGGCTGAACTTATACCTGAGCAGATTAAACGAGGATGTTCTAAACGAATGCCCGGCATGCGGAGAGTCGCCCCTGATTCACGGCATCTCTTCGTACGCCCTCTGAATCGCACCCTACTAAGGCTTCTGTCCTTATGGACAGAGCCCGTCGAGGCTGTACGCTTCCTGGCGATACCGCTAGTAGAGCGCGACGACAACGATTGAGGGACTAACCGATCTGGGCGGGGCGGTTATAGCCGCTACAACAACAACAGCCACTAGTACTATTTATTGATTGCTGCACAGACAACCCTATTATTTTTCTGACTGGAATTTTTTAACAAGCGTGTGTTCTTAGTTTATGTACATGCAACAAAACTTTTCAGGTGGGTTGTCGACCCTACCGAGTAACAGTGTAATGTTTGAAGCGATGGTTAAAGTTTAAAAAATAAAGAAAATTTGAGTTTTTTTTAGTTCTACGTGACAAACTTCCCAACAATCGAAGGCTACCAATAGATTGTTATACATAATTTTAAAGGCATATAAAACCTCTTCTCATGTTTGATTTTTAAAGTCGGTCGAAAAATAGTCAAGCTGTTAACATATAAGCCCCTAATGTACACGGTGACCATCCATCCTTTATTTAAAAGGATAGTCCTTAATTTTAGCCCCCTGTCCTTTATAACTTTTTTCAAAATAAATAAATAACGTCTTTTGTCCTTTATTTTTTAAATTGTCCTTGAAATGAGCTCTGGATTTCTCAGAGGTCAATTTTCAAACAGAGAATATGAAAAAATAAAAATATCCCTTATAAAATATAATGAAAACCCTCATTGCTAATACTGATAGGGGAAATTTACATAAATGAAAAAAATAACTAATATTTAGAAATTTGCCTGAAAAAATTAATACACTTTGAGTAAAATTCAGTGTTCTCAAAAACACAGGGGAAGTTGAGTCCAGGATCGTGTTGCACGCTGAGAGAGTTTCCAGTTCCACTTAAAAATAACAATAATATCATATCATATAGTATGAATTATGATAAACGCATTTTGTCAGCAAAGGATGACGAAGTCCTTAAAGAGGATTAGGTTTCATTTTTCGGAATTGGCTAAAGTCCGGTTACGGCCCTTTCAAGAAGGAAACTTGTACAATTAAATAATATAATTAACTGGTAAATATTTGATTGATGATTTGGGTAAGGTTTTTGGATCATACCAGTTTTATGTATGTATTCCAAAATGTAAAAAAAAAATGTCCTTTATTTTATTGTGGTAAATATTGTCGCGGTACTCAAGTACGAAATTAATGCATTTCTTTAATACAAAAAAATGGAGGTTTTAGGAACTATAAGAAACCAATGAGATATGTGTAAAGCAGCAAATGTTTACAATATGAAAAACACACTCCGAAAATCCGTACGAAAATCCGTACATTTTGACGGAAAGCTAAAAATCCGTACGTTGAATCCGAACACCCACTTTCTAACCCTTCAAATCCGTACCGTACGGAAAATCCGTACATCTGGCAGGGCTGTGCGCGCTATCATTCTGTATGACCTGGGTTCGTGCCCAGTTTTTGGCCAACATCAAAAATAAAAACAGTTAGTGCGCCTGGGCCACACTGGAGAAGTGTGTAAGTTTCACTATTTTGTATCATAACCAATATACATACATACATACATCTGCTTTTATTCTTTGTCTTTTTTCTATCTAGATCCTTACCTCTACCCCTGATCGTTCTAATTACATTTATGTTAGTCTGTTTTCCTTTTCCTTTTTCTTTATTTTCATCTTTATACTCTATCGATAACAAAATCGATAGTAACATCCAACAAAATATCGATACCAAAAACCAATAAAAATGCTGATAACAAAATCGATGACAAATTCGATTAAAATTTCGATAGAAAAATCAATAACGATATTGGTAGCAGAATCAATTAGAAAATCGATAAAAATATTGATAACAAAATCGATATATCGATAATCAAATAGATAAATAATCGATAACAAAATCGATAAATAACAGATGAATAATCGATAACAAAATCTATCACAAATTCGATTAGGATTTCGATATCAAAATCGATAATAATATTGGTAGCCAAATCGATTGGAAAATCTATAAAAATATCGATGACAAAATCGTTAAAAATATCGATAATAAAATCGGTGAATAATCGATAGCAAAATAGATAAATAATCGATAACAAACTCGATAAATAATAGTTATCAAAATCGATAAATGATCGATAACAAAAACAATAACAATGCCCATGTGGATAACTAAATAGTCAAAAATATCGATAACAAAATCGATAAAATCGAGAGTATCAATGTCAAACGACAGGCAGGTTTACATTTGTAGAAAAAAACGGAACGCGGTGAAAGCAAAAAAACTAATATTTGTTAAAAAATGGAAGTAAACGACGAAATATTTGAATATGTATGTAAATCTATGTTCGTATGGAATAGTAGCTTATGTCGAAAGGCTGGCTTTAGTATAATGCGGCATTCGCAGCATACGATTGCGAATGACTCACTGGCGCCGAGCCGTTGAAGAACTTTTTGCAAAAAAACGTGGAAGAAATAGTTCCGATATTATCAAGAAAATATTCTTATTAAGTCTTATCAAAAAATTCCTTGTCGTTTAAAGAATAAAGGGAATGCCGCATTATACCAAAGCAAGCCTTTCGACATAAGCTACTATTCCATACGAACACAGATATGTTCTTAATTGTATAGATTTTAAAAAGTATTTTTGCGTTCCCGTACATTTCTGCATCTGATCTCCTTCTATAATGACTTGAGAGATTAAAATTGTAGTTTGACAGTTCAAGAGATGTTAGTCCGAAGTTCAAAGGAACAGACCGATTATTAATCTACTTTTGGTGCAACGTGCTCCATATTTTTTCACAGCGTACCTCACACCGCATATAACAGCTAGCTTTGCTACGTACCTAAAGCTCGTATCTACAAAGTTACTATTTTCGTAAATTTGTTTTTTATGAAACGCGAATGAAACCTATTGAAACTTGCACCTTATTATTATTATAACATAAATTATAAATACAAACTTTTTTGTTGTGAAATTTTTCTAATTTCTCTACAAAGTTTGAAATGCGGATTTATATGGTGTTACGTTTTATATAATTACCTAGCCTTTAATAAACAATTAACAAACATTAAACAAACAAAGGGAAATAGTCAAAAAGTCAAAACTGAAAAAAAATGTAGGCAGAAAAAAAGTATAAGTGCAGTATTTTGGAAAGTACTGCATTTGTGGAACCCAAAAAAAAAGTATTATACTGCCTTAAATAGGAAATAATAGGATAGAATATTTCACAAGCGGAAACTCCTGCAAAAGGTTTTCTGAGAGTGGTAGTGGCAGGGGCACCGAGTTCTTTGACTACACTTTAGAACTGTGTATTCGAATTGTGGATGTACTGGGCGATTCGGCCCTTGATAAACTTCTAAAACTTCTGTTTGCAAATATAATTTTACATATAGAAGCCTCCCCCTCTGTTCAAAAATAGAGCTTACAGAAGAAATAGTAGAGGGCGTTCTTTGTTTAGCATTTCTAATCTTCGACTCAATGTTTTGAGAACATTCAAAGATTTAAGAGCAAAAATTTTAAAACAGAAGTGTTTCGATTTACTTTGTACATAGTGTGAAGGTATTTTCAATGAGAAGTATTTTTAAGGTGGTGGGTAACGTAGCGTACTACACATTTGGCGATTTTTCGGTCCCTCCCGTTCCTTGGCACATATGCATTTCATTTCTATTGAAAAATCAATGCTTTGCTTGCATCAAAAATGTCAGCCTTCGACCAGTCCCCAAGGAACCGGCCTAGAGATAGACGAAAAGTGCAGTTTGGCAGTGACAGGGTGGTGTTGTCTTGCAATTCAATAAAAAAAAAATTAAAGAACACCACCCTGTAAATGTCCCAATCGCTTGGTCTGGCCTTGATGCAAAGTGAACATTTGAACACACATTTACATACGTGGCTGTAGCTCAGTGCGCAAAGATGCTTGCCACTATTTGTTAGCTGTCAGGAGGGTCCGGGTTCAAAAGCCGTCAGAAGAAACATGGTTATAAAATGATACAATTTATTTTTTTTTGTGTTTCCGAATTAGGAACAAGCGTCTGCGAAGTGCAGAACGCAATCTTAGTACAACGAAAAAAATCTCCAAAATTGGTTACGGTCAGTGTTGATTGGACCAATGACACGCAAATGCTAAAAATGGCATTTGAAGCCATTGGCAGGGGAATTCTGAGGGACTAGTGCTGGTAACAATAGAGACTATCTGAGGGCTAATCTAGGGTGAGTCTGAATTGCTGCAGGGTACATACATACATACATATATACATACGTGCGTATACATTAAGGTGTCCCAGAACATAAGGGTAAAAAAGTAAAAGTACGCTTTTAATTTTTCTCCAGCATACCAGAGGGCCAAATCTAGTTCTATGAAATGGTAAAGTAAAAATGGGCGATTCTCGATCACTATTGTGAGTTTGAGACAGTTTTATTCTTTATAACCAGATGATGGTTTTAATGAAAATGTCCAACTTGTCTTTTTCACTGCCACAAAACCAATGTGAAGTAATACAGAGTGGTAGCAAGAGAACCAAAATGAAAATTTACATGTATGTACCTACAATAATTCGCATCAGAATGCGTAGATATTATAAAATCCTTTATAAATTACAGGAAAAATAAAAATGTCTCCTTAAAATGTGTGTCTTTCTAAACAATACTGTAAAACTAAAAACGTAGATTCAACACGATTGAGCTCCAGTGTGTGCATGTGTGCATCTCATTGCAAGCGCCACATTATCGTAATCCTGCTTCACAAAAACTTTTTGTATTTCCGAACATTGCATAGAATCACCGAATTTCGCAAGAAAAAATTTCTGTACATATGTATATATGCACATGCATACATATATATATGTACATGGTCACAGGAAAATTAGGTATGAATTAATTGTTGAGTGAATTTTTTCGTTAGTTAGTATGTATTTGTGTTTTTAAGTTTCGTTTAGTGGAATCTTATTTTAGTATATGGGCTTAATGGAATTAAAAAGATATTAAGTATGCAAGTAGTAGTATATGCATACATATGTATGTATGTATGTATGTATGTATATATGTATTAGTCCCTGTAAAGCAAACAAAAAAATGTACGCAATAACCGCTTCAAAGTGCGTTAAAAATAAAAAAATTGATATATGTATGTAAATGAAACAAGCTTTCTTTTTCTTTTGCTGTTCTTTAGATGACTTTAGATGTTTTATTTGGCTTTTTTATAACTTTTTGGTCGGTTTGAAGTCATCTTTTGGTTTTAATTACTCTTTTACGTACGAAAGAAATCATTTTCTTTTTTCAGTTGTAAGATGTTTTTCAACTGTGTTATTTTTTTTTTTTTTTTTTAACAATATGTCTATAAAAATCGGAGTCATAATATCATTTGAATAAATCTTCATTTTCATGATCTTAGCCCTCTTTCTCGCTAAAATTCTACAAACTAAATATTAATTACATTTAAAAATTTCGTTGTTCATTGTGGAGGTTTTTGTTCTAAAATTAGATGGATATATATCTAGAGATGCCTTTGTGCTTCATGTATAAATACGTATATACGTAAATATATATGTATTATAAATAAATTCATAAGTAGATAGTTTAATTGAGTTCCTTACTGCTTGACTCAAAATCAATCGGTTAGTTGTGAATAAAATATTGCAGCAATTTAGATTTTTCCAGACCGTACGAGAACTCTTTCTTTCCCTACATTGGTTTTTGAGTTTCTTGTTTTTGTTTTTCAATCGGTTCTTTTTTTTGAATAATAAATATTTTACATTCTTGGTGCAATCTACAAAAAATTATATATCTGAAAGATATGTATGATCTGCTTTGTGACAAGAATGTCAGTGTTCTTTGCAAGTATGTACGTTGGGTTGGAAAATGCAAAGGGATAGATAGCTTCATTATGTACTAATGAATATATACATAAGTACTTTAATACACATATACATATTTGTATGTGCATTAGTATATAAAAATAGAATTCATTAGTGTTTCGATACTCTTTAGAGTTAGTAGCATCGTTCGGTTTTGCCACTCTGTATATACTTGATGTACTTGTAATGTAGTAAACATATATGTACGTAATATGTATATATGTTATGATAAAATTTCATTAATATATATACATATATTGCATTTGCGTTGTTGTTTTATATTTTTTGTTTGTTTTTTTTCAAATTATTTTAAATGTTTGCTTGCATGTGAGTGTAACATTTTTGAGTATTTTCTCGGTTAGTAAATAAGATAAATATGTTTTGTTTAAAATTGGTTAGTAGAACGCTTTTTCAGGCTATGCCAAACGAATAGTAACTAATAGATGCATATCAATGCGTATTCGAGTATGATTACAGCTCAAATGTAACTAATTGTAATTTGATGTGAATATATCATTTCCTAACGTTTTTTCTCTTTTCAAATAAATACGTATGTAGTCTATCGCTTTGGTTATGAACGAACGTATGTATATACAAATAAGTATGTTAAACCAAAAATATTAGTTAATAATAATTCAAAAATCATTATATGTTTCGGTTATAAGTACGTATATAGATATGTATATGTATATATGTATATTTGGCACAATATCATATGCATATTATATATATAGATAAGTATATATTTATATGTGAAATGTATGAATATTGCATACATATATTTGCTAGTTAGCCAAACAACCTTACACCATTACTTCTTTGTAATTTGTGTGAAAGTAGTGAAATATTTATAGCTTTTTTTAGTTCTCCAAGGGATGTCACTGTTTTAAAAATATTAAAAGTACATAAACATGCAATTTCTATAAAGTTGATAAATATTTAATCAAAAAACATGTTCAAGTTAAAATTCATCCTTGTTTTTTTTTTAATATTAAACAAAAAAGAAACGATATAATCATTCAATATTCATACAAATTGTAAATTTTGGTTTCATAAATATAAAATCCATAATAAATTGAAATATGGACCGCAAGTGTATCAAAGTTATTGAAAGTAACTCGCGGGTGTTTAGTAGGGTAATAATGTTGATCGTCATAATAATGATCATTGCATAAAATGGGGTTAGTTTTCAAAAACACGTATAATATCAATAATATAGAATTCTGAACATAAAATATATGTATGTTTGTAAGTACATACATATATGTAGGTATGGGTATTCATTTCCCTCAATAAAATTATATGGTTATTATGTATATATATATATTACTCATGCGTACATTTCGATACTTTTGATTGGTGATTGGTGAGCGGTGATTGCTGATTATTTGGATAAGTGATAATTATGGTTGAGTGATCGATGAGTGATAGCTGGTTTAGTAATTGATATTGTGAGTTTCTTGTTTGTCTATTTTATTTAAGCTTTTAACTTTTTCTAATCATAAGCTCTTGCTGGTTGCCTTTAATTGTCGCAGTATCTCCCACGTGTAACAAGGGAAATCGGTTCCCCGAAATGAGCAAATCGGTTGCTATAGAATGCGAATTGGTCGTTCCTTTTAAGATGACTCGAGAAATCACTTGCAAAATAAAAATCTTCGGAAGTTTAGTTTTTAAAAGTTTTTTGTTGATTTTCATTCTTTTTTTTTTGTTTTTAAATATGTAAAATATTATTATTAATGTTTTTGTTCTTTGTTATAAATTTTAAATGTAGAATTTTATTTATCAACTAGAAAAACTTTGTGTCAGTTGACTGTTGACGTTGCTATCTATTGGTAAAGCAGGGAGACCTGCGCTAGCTGGTATTTTATGTACTAAACTTTCATTGATTCCTTCAGGACTTCCACTTTTATGGTTTACCATTTGAAATTGCATTTAAGTTTTCGATGCTCACTAACATAGGGACTAATTTTTGTTCTTTAAAATAATTAATGAATGCGTAAAATTACACACAAAGTATGTTGTTAATTATTTTTTTTAAAAAAGTATTGGTACATTTTTCAAAACAGGATCTTGGTGTTTTGTCTTACGGTAATTTTGATATAATGTTTTTGTTTACTTATTTTTGCAGGTGTTTTTGCAAGATTGTAGTGCCAGCGCTGGTGTTTATGCGGCGGCTTCCTCCTCCTCTTCCTCACCCTTGCCGGTGAGCATCTCAATAAGAGCGGCGGTATCAATTTGGTTCTTGTCGTCGATGATCATCTGATCCCAGGCATCGTCGCACTCCTTGGCGGAGAATTTGTCACCGAAGTTCATTAGTGTTTCGCGGAATTTGTCGCCATCGATGAGGCCGTCAACGTCGAATGATTTGAAGGCAGCAATGACTACATCGTCTTCATCGTTGGCGCCTGCGGACGCCATACGGTTGGCGAACAGCGTCAGCAATTGGGTGAAGTTGATGGGGCCAGAGGCCTCACCCAACATCTGATCCAATTCCTTGTCGGCGGCAATTTTGCCTACGGAATCGAAGGCGGCGCGCAGATCGTTCTTGCCAATGATGCCATCCTTGTCGGCATCCATTAGTTGGAAAGCCTAAGATGAAATCAACGGAAATAAAAAGTGATCTCATTAGTCTTATTGTAACGGTATAAGAGATGGTTTGTCTGTTTTTGAATTTTAAAATCTTTTTCCCCTTAGGTGTTGAATATTTTACATATATTTATTACATGTGTGACGACTTACTTCCTTGAATTCGGCAATCTGTTTCTGCGAGAAGACAGAGAACACACTGGAACCAGCGCGCTTCGATTTCTTTGAGCCACGGGAACCACCTGACGCTCTCTTCGATCCAGTTGTTGAGGCTGGAGCTGGAGTTGCAGCTGGTGCTGGGGTTGCAGCCTCAGATGCGGCTTCAGAAGCGGTTTCAGAAGTACCTCCCTCTTCCTTGGTCTTCTTCTTCTTAACCTTCTTCTTCTCATCGGCCTGTTAAATATTTTTTAATTGAAAGTACGCTATAGTGGCCGAAATTTAAAAATTTTTTATATAATTTTTTGAATATACTATGTAGTAAGTGTGGTTCGCGAGAAAAAAGGTTTTTAAGGAAAATTCATAATTTTTCTAAGCACTCATTATAATTAGATGGCTGGCTGTCATTGTAAAATATTTCACCATTTGTATTCGTACACGCAAATTTGAAACGATTACGCAATTCAAAAATATTCACTACAAACATTTGTTCTACAATGTATCTACACATACATAGGTATGTATGTATATGTATTGTGCTTGTATGTATCGAATTACGGATTCCATTTATAGTAATGTGGAGTAACACACCCGAAGAATGAACGTGGGCGATACATATAAACAGAGGCTGCTTTTCGTAATATGTTGTACACAGTTAAATATGTATGTATATTGTTTTCGAATCGAATATTCCCGAATAGTAAATGATTATGCTATAATATTTAATATTACATCATTGTTATCACTTTAAACTTATGCCAGTTTTTATTAAATCCAATTGTTCGTATGCGTGCGTTGTGCGTTGCTATTAAAATGACTCTGTTCAATTCATATTTAATACACTAATTTTCAATATGCTTTAATTTTATTCACCAGAAACACTTGAAACTAAGTATGCGAAATGTCAATAACTGTGTTTCCTTTTTTTGCATAACTTCACAAATTGACCCAATTACTGGGGTCGTTAGTTAATTCACTTTGGCCACACTTTTCCCAAAATAGACAATTCTTTTGAACTAAATCAGAAAGGTCCTTCTTACCATGGTGCTGAGCTTTTTTCTGTGCTGTCTAAACGGATCGAGCGGTCAGAGCACACTGAGTGGTCTGGCTGATTTTATCGGCAAGACATCATTTCTTTTGTAGAATTTGCGCCTCGAATCTTTCCATACGCACACATTCTCAGTCACCTTTACATGTCTGGGGAAGTGCATGTGTGCGGCCACACCTTTTGCGCCTCCTGCGGATTTTCTTGGTCTCGGCCTTCGGGTAGCTTTGTCGAGCCACATCGTTGCCACGTCCAATTTTACGTTCAAATTTTCGTACTCGGGCTACCTTTTTTAGTAGCCGTGAGGTGGTTTGCCCTGCCGATTGGTGGGGTGTATTGACCACTTTCATGCCTGTATGCCTTACACATCTCCACATACCACACTCTGTTTTTTTTTGTTTTTCTTTTGTTTTTTTTTTATGCGTTCACATACGTATTTTTAGGTGCATGTGTCTGTTAGTACGCTCATTTATCGTTGCTCTAGAAAATCTAATTTTAAAAAAATTTCCTGCTCCTCTTCTTTTTCACTCGATCGGACTATATGCACCAACATACATACATACATATTATTAGCGCATACATTATATGTACATATTTATGTATGCATATAGATACATATGTATGTACAAATAGATTTATATCTGTATTACTTGAGTGTGTATCTTTCGTAATCATGTCGGGACCGACCGAAAATTTCTGTATCAACGAAAACGAAATTTCGTCAGTGCTTTTGAAAGTACAGCTAATAGTTGTTTTTGTTTTTTAATTTTAACTTTTTCTACGCGATCAGTTTCATTTGTGTTGGTGTTTTTTTGAACGAACTGTAAATTCTGCATCGAAATTGCCTACAATCAGAATTATTCCATAGCACCAATACACATGTAAAAGAAAATTAATTATACATATGTATGTGCAGTAATATGTCTGCTCTCAAGTATATACGAAGACATCTCTCAAAACTGTAAATATGTACATTCATAAGTGCATATATACAGTATCTAATAAACGGTATTCCGAAGGAATTTGGACGCGACATGCAATGTGTTGAGTAATAGTCATGCATGTACATACCGAGATATTTATATTATATACAATAGATATATGTATATATATACTATGTATTTATATGTATGAGGCAGGCCGTACATACATATGTACATACTTACATACTAATGCCTGAGGTAAAGCATTGTGCTATAAGCAGATTTTTTGCACTTTCTAATACCTTTTATTTGACTGAAACTCAAGATCACATTCTTTTTGAAATGAATATAAATACATATACATATATGTAGTACATATGTATGCACATACAAACCTATTTAATAATATTTAGCCTCATAAATGTTTTTAAAAATACTTAACATTAGAATTCCTGGTTCCCACTATTTCCTTATTTAAGGCATAATTAAAAAAAGCTTCTTTTTTTAATAATTAGAAGTACATATTTTTTTCCTGCATGGCGCTGTAGCCGCCTAATCGATTCTGGCCAAGTTAAATAAAATATGCCAGTCGGTCCTCTTCTGTGCCAACTGACGCCAACAGGAAATGTCAAGTAAAGCCAAGTCCATCTCCACTTGGTCTTTCCATCGCAGATGGGGTCTCCTCCTTCCTCTGCTGAAACCAACGGGCTCCAAGTCCATTCGAACGATATGGCCAAGCCAGCAAAGCCGCAGTATCTTCAGCTCATTCTTACAACGCCGACGCATAAAGGCCCGTAATTCCATTACATACTTATCAATGGCCTACTCAGTTCAAAGTAGCAATTGGTGGCTTGGGAGATTCTGCGTCGGATTTCGAGGCCGGAATTATTATCGGTGTTAAAGCAGGTTCCCAAGCGAAGGAAATTCTCTACCCTCTCTTGATGACAGGAGATACTTCGTCTTGTCCTCGTTTACCACCAGACCCCTTCGCTTTGCTTTTTTATCCAACTTTGAAATGGCAAAACATACTTCACGGTTCTTATTACCGATGATGTCGATGTAATTGGCATACGCCAGCAATTGCACGCTTTTATAAAAAAAATGTTCCTGAGCGATTGAGAAATCATATGAAAGAGAGTCGCCCTGCCTGAAACGCCGTTTGGTAGCAAACGGCTCGGATAGATCCTTCCCAGTTCTAACGGAGCTTGTGGTATTGCTTAACGTAATTTTACACAGCCGCATCATAAGCCCCGGCATAAAGACAACTCCTTTTAGTGCAGTCGATCCTATTCTGGCGGGTCTTTTCCAAAACCCTCCACATACCTTACTAAGTATATTGGAAGATTTCCCCAAAAATAATTTTAAAAAGTATTAAGTCTTTAAGCTTTAGGTTACATAGGCTAGGTTGCAGTGGCTGCTGGTGGACATACCAGCACACTTAAGTCCATCATTGAGCACTTTGTGGTACCACACAGGCTCTCGTTAAACCCCTCCCGCCTATCCTCCTATACAAACCAGAGTGCGGAGATGGCAAATTTGAGCAATTGCCTAATCTTTATGCCCGCTATACCGCTCAGGTCTCCAATGGTTCCGGCACCCATAAACCTTAGTCTGCTCCTTCCCAGTGCAGGACGTTCACAAATTAGGTTCCTTACTGATTCAGGCTCCTCCTCATCTCTGTAGCTCCTGCAGAAGTCGTTGAATGGCAGCCCGAGTCTCTCCATGTGCCTTCCTAAAATGATGTGACTGGTCTTAAAATATACGTAATAAATTATATAATTTCGGTAGAAAAACCCCAACTCTTTAGGTTTGGCAACCTAATATTTTTCAGATGTCCATATCTTTCGAACACTGCCTACTTAACAACTTCATCTATTTGTTTATTTCATAAGCTTTTATAGCTTATACGTGTTTATTTTCGGGGAAAAGACGATAGAAATGCGTTCAACCAGGCGGATTCATATCTATGTATATAGAAATGAAATGTCTTTCGTATGACCGCGATGCCTGACCAAACGACTGAACCGATTTCAATTCTGTAAAAAGAGCTTTTTTGGATCTTCTACACATATACGTACGTCACAATAAACTGTGGAAATCCCTTTTTTGAGTGCACCAATATATCTCTTAAACCAACTACGCTGGGGATGTGAGACTTGACACGGATGCATAAATTGTAAATACCCTACTTATGGCGAAAACTGGGAGCTATTGGAAAAGGGGGCGTGGCACCTCCCATACAAACTGAACATCTCCTATCGCTTATCTCTGGAACCGCTTATGCTAACGTCCTGCAATTTAACATGGCTACATATGTTATCAATACCGAACTTATGGCGATAATGAGAAGGTATAGGAAAGAGGGGCGTGGAACCTCCCATATAAACTGAACCTCTCATATTGCTAATGTCCCGAACCGCTTATGCTAAAGTCCTGAAATTTTACACAGCTACATAAGTTATCAGTAGTGTACTTATGGCGAGAAGTGGCAGATATTGGAAAAGGTGGCGTGGTACCTTCCATACAAAATTAACTTCTCATATCGCCTATCTCTGGAACCGGCTTATGCTAACGCCCTTAATTTGACACAGCCCCATATGTTATCAATACCTTACTTTCAGAGAAAAGTGGGAGGTATTGGAAAAGGGGGCGTGGCAACTCCCATACAAACTTAATTTTGTTTGACTTAGTAAGACTCAAAGAAACCAGTTCATAAATATTAATTCGAACTGTAATAGTGGCGAATTGACCACATCCGTCCAAGTAGGGACAGGGTTGGTATATCAATGGCTTAATTTGAGCAATATTCAAGAGATCACACGACTCATTTAGCCAATATACGGGAAAACTTTTCATCCTGTGCGGCAGCGAGGATCCTTGGCCCTTATATAAGAGAAAACATTAATCTGTGCTCTTATGTTTCCTTATAAGGACTTATATTGGCTTCCGCATGTTGTAGTTGCAAGATCAAAGAAGATTATGCACGCTTGGCAGAGATTTCATAGGTGGAAATAAGACCATCGGCAAAATTCATGACATCGAGAGGAATTAGTATTCCATATGGCATCAAAGCGCTACTATTTTTGGCATATGTAAGAGGAGGATTCTGCTATTTAGTTGCTTAAACTTTTTTACTTTACGTACCGTTTTTGCTTTTAACGCTAATTGGCTAGTATGTGTACATATGTTTTTATACTCCTGCTACCACCTTGCATGAATTCACCTTGATACAATGAAAGCAAAGCTCACGAGTTGCCACATTTTTGGGCAAAAACGTGTTCTTGGTCTAAAATGGAGGCACACTTGTCGTAGAAAATTCATTATCTTTAATTTCGTAAAATTTGAAAAAGATACAGAAAGTAAATTGATAAAAACGTGGTAAAAATAACCACTAGTGTTCATTAATATACCCATAGTTGCATATGTAAAGTATACGCCCCGTAGCACCATACGCAGCCATCTAAAAGCTCAGTTAGTCTAGACTTAATTTCCGTAACTGAACTTAATATTTTGGCCAACCTTTTATATGAGAAACTGTGTTGGCGGTTAGTTAAAACTTAACTTACCGTAAGAAACTTAAGAACCTGTAGATTTTAGGTTCTTAAATTACGGTCTTACGGAAATTGAGAGCGGTGAGAGAATCAGGCTTTTGTATTTCTTAAAAATAAATGAAAGCACACTTTTTTGTTTGCGTGATTTTTTTTATGTGGCATTTAAGGTGCCGAACTGTTAAACAGCTGAAAAGCTCTTGGCTTAAGTTGACGTGTTGAGTAATCATTGATGATTTCTTACGGTAAGTTAAATTGAGTTAAGTCAAGACTAACTGAGCTTTAACCCGTTCACTCGCACGCCATAACTTAAAAGCCATATTGTTTAAAGGTAAATAATTAAATATTATGCACATATACATGTATATTACTTTCTTCATGTATAAAACAACTTTTGAATGAATTTCGAGTTTGCCAACAAAAATTGTAAAAATGGAATTTTAGTTTCTCAGATCATAGTCATCTTTTATTCAATGTAATTTTTTTTCATTTGGCGACGTACTAGTTTTATTACACTAAATTCGTTCATTTTGGCAAGAAGTACATTTTCAACGTTTATTATAACTTTTTGTAGTACAGAAAATCGTAAAATGCCGAGAATTACGAAATAGCTGCGACGAAATTTCTGGTTGCTGCCATTTGTTTTTAATTTTGTGATAAAGTCTTGAAGCTTCACAGATATGTTGTATTTGATGCCAACGTCCATTGCCCCTTATATGTAGATTCGATTTGAAAACTTCCGAAAGTTATTAAAAACAAGTAATTTTTAAGCAAAAAACAAAACCGAATTCAATTCTCACATACAAATTTAAGAGTACCGTTTATTTCTTCAATATGCAATGATGGGATCTAAACCAAATTAGTATGGGACCACCTCTGAGGTACCTTTGTTCAAACAGAATTATAGAAATCGGTAAACGTGGTCCAAAGTTATGCGGTAACATACATACAAAAATTTTCCGACTAATTGATAACCTCCTCAATATCGATAAATATATTCATAAATATATCAATAACAATATCGATTATTTTATAGATATCGATAAAAATATCTATAAATATTTCGATAACAAAATCGATTAATACATCGATAATATTATCGATAAGTAAATCGAAAACAATATCGGTAGATATAACGAAAGTTCAGGAATATTCTCGAAAATCTCGAAATAGTTCCCATTTCTCTGTGCCTCCATCTAGTGCATATCGCACACCTAGATCTAAAATGAGACAACTCAAAATTCCAATTTTTCGACTTATGCATACCATCGAGCTCCTTAAATCATTAGCCATCGAACAATATAATCGGGTCAACAATAGCTCCAGTACTCTGCCAATTTACTTCCAACCAAGCTAAAGAAGTTTGACTTGAAAAAAGTTGAAAGTATTTCGTTCAGCCCTGGCCATACTACACAGATTTAACATTTACTGGCTCCACAACTAAGATTGAAGATCTACGGATGTGTAAAGGAGCTTTTCGAATTATCCAACAATTTCGAATGGCCAGACAAGGTAATTTTCGATTGATAATTCAAGAAAACAAATTATTTTATACTGTAATTCCGAGATTATATATAGTAGTAGTATATATATTATAGTTATATTTTAATTTTTATCTTATAACACAGAAGCAAGGAACCGAAAAGCCATGATAAAAACATAGTAAGGTAAAACCTTCCTCTACATTCGTCGGCCATTTTAACATTTTAAAATCATATAAAATTGAGATTAAAAAAAAAAAGAATTGTTTAAAGTTGTTGTTGTTTGAGATTGAAAATGAGAATGTGTGTATGAGTTTGTGTGTAAAATTTTAAAATTAAATTGCTTGCAAACGTCAAGAATTTGAAGAATTCCTCTCAGCGGCTCTACCTTCCTATTTTTTTATCATGTAAAAAACTATATGAAAATGATGTTTCATTATCATAGGGAAGACCAAAACTGTAATCAAATGTTTTTTTAGTAATTTATTAGTCCACCTCTCTAACCAACAATGCCAGGTAAATAATTTGGCACAGAATTAGTGTAATAACGATGCATTTTTCCAAGTTTCCACTTTAATGGGCCTCAATACGGAACAGAGCTAATTTTTGTAAACTGTCCTGTCCCATCGAGCATCTCTGGGATGGATGATCCAAAAAAAAAATATTAAATTGTTACTTAAATACTCCTAACGAGACCAAGTAAATCAGTAATACGCGGCAACACTAAGACAATTTAAAAAAGTAAGTTTTAACAATTTTCATAAAAATCCTAAATTAATTACTTTGAAACTAAACTTTTACATAAAAAACCAACGGTATGAAGTAATTAAAAAATTATTTTTTCTTAAGACAAAGACCTTCTAATAAGGAAGAGCTAAGAACTTCAACAATCCTTGTGTCACTAAAGTTCTCTTTACTTCTCTAGTAAGACCGATTTTGGAATATGCATCTGTGGTATGCAATGCCGAAACAGTTCCCTATTTATTTGTCCTAAAAAATTTACCATGGGACTCGTTTAAAATCTTCCACCCTACAAAGATCGACTGAAACTTATAGATTTGCCTACGCTTCAAACTCGTAGACAGATGCTTGGAGTCCTTTTTTTAATTAAGCTAATGAACGGGATGGCCAGTAGTCCCTTCTTACTGAGTGAGCTACGACAAAGAGACCATGCGAGCATGGATCTGAAACTCCGCCTTTCCGACGATGGCCAATAGCTAGTTATTTCCGCCCGCCGCACACCAAGGTAGACTGGAGGCTAGGTCTCGCCAGCTGCCCAACTAGTTGAGACGATAAATGAAAATGTATATGTATATGTTTCGTAAGAAAAGATTTTTCTGTAGACTAATAAATAAATAGCTTTTTGGACACTTTCTTCTGTTCTTTAAAATATTCGGGTATATAAACAAGTAATTTTTAACTTCAATTCTCATATGTTTAAAAATTTAAGATTATCGTTAATTTCTTCATGATGTGTACATATGATTCTGATACGGATATAATATTTTTTTTTTTTTTCATTAGACTCGCTTGAACTACTTTTTGAGAGTAAATTTTTGACGCGTCAACCCAATATTGATCATGCATTAACCCATAGTTACCCAGTTCTTTGTAATGTCTTATGTTAAGTTAATTTGATTTTATTATTATGCAAATTGTGAATGATTTAACCCATTTACGACTTTGACTTAACACATTGATGACCATACTTTAACACATTCGTGGCCTTTTTTTAGAGTCTTTCCCCAGTTAATTTTATTAAAAATAGGTAAGCTTAGGTTACAATACAATCAGAAAGAACAAGTGCTTTCGTTTCTAGGATAGCTTTATCAATGAACTAAGTTAAAAGCGAAAAAATGTAATAACAGTAACAATGTGTGTATTTGTTGAAATCACTAGGAAAGAGCATGAAAGAGGGAATCACGATCAGTTAGATAGTAAAAGATAGGAAATATATATAAAAATTTACGTTGCAATGTAAAACATAATGGGATATGTGCATGGTCAAAACATAGTTGAAAGTAAAAATAATTTCAGCTCCCTAACAACACTTTTTAAGAAAAATTTGTCAAAAAATTCGAAATTATTTTATTTTGATTCGACTAAGAATATGACGCATTATATTTTATAGTTGAAGATATTTACAAATTACGCATACAAAACATCGAATGAATTAATTAAAAAATCAGCTTTATTTTAAATCAGCTACATAAAATAATTAAAATTAATCAAAAATAAAATAAATAGTCAAAACTATTTAATATTGAAGTATCGTATAGTAATGATAAGCATTATTAAAAGGATATTGAGTATGCAGTTTGTAACCGATTTAATTGTAGTATATTAAAGTACAAGTTTGAAAAAATGAACGACACCTTCACCAAAAAAAAATTGCCAAAAATCAACGGCATGTCCTATCTACTTCAAACTGGCACTTTAATGCACTAAAGTTGAATGGGCTACAAAAATACGCACTCAAAATCTTTTCTAAATATCTA
>NW_023458558.1:743568-751320 GCF_013731165.1 Rhagoletis pomonella
TCCGCAAGTTTTTAGTTTTCGTTAGTTTTTTGCACAGATTTTATTACAATTTATGGCTAGTTGATGCGCAAAAGATACCTAAAAAAAAGAAATTTCCTGAAAACACACCACTACATTTTTAACCACTTATTTACATATCAAGTAGTAAAACTTTGTTTAATTTCTATGAAAACGGTAAATTTAAACTTTTAGCCGGCATTCGCCTCCGAGTCATCATATAGCATGGGAAAGTTCTGCTTTATTTACTCCGTGCGTCCACTGTGTAGCAAGTATTGAAAAATGAACGCAATCATACGCTTGCTTTAAGGTGGCCTGGTCCGAAATTTGATTAGAAACCTCAATTTAATTTTACTTGAACACCGTGGCGAGTCAATAAGTGCTGACACTGACCGGAAATTTCTAAGTTTATTGGCATACATATTTATATGTATTTGTATGTATTGCATCTATGCAACGCAACCATATATCCAGCGTGCTCCTCTAAAGTATTAGAAAGACTTAAGCTACGAACTTGCTCTGCTAATGTTTTCGAAAGACTTAAGCTACGAACTTGCTTGATTACTGAAGCACTTAATTGCATCTTCAGCGTTGCCTAGGCATTTAAAAGCTGTTAAGAATAAAAGGCCGTCGCTTAATAGGGTGCTCATAAAGAGCTTCAAAGTTCATTGCAGCATATGACAAAATGTTATTAATGCTTGAAAATGCACTACGGAAACATTCTTACCGTTCATAAATTATACAACTTTTTATAGTGCTTAACACTTTCAAACGCATCGCACGAAGCACTTGGGCACTTCAGATCGCTAAGTGGAAAGTGGATGAAGCATAAATGTAATCCCAAATAAAACTAAAATATTTTTAAAAACTACCCTTTTGGTCAGCTGCTTAAGTTAAGTTTATTTCGCGTATTTAATGTTTATTATTTTATCTTATAAAAGTATACCATACTATGTAAAAATCACCGTATAAATCTGATTTTCAATCTGTGTACAAATATTATTAAAATTCCACAAACTCTACCCATTTCCGTTGAAAATTTAAAACATTTTATTCGGATTTTTGCGTGCACGATTTGTTTAAATATTGGTTGAATTATGTTATCAAACTTTGTCGCTGACATGGATAATTTCAGTTATAGTCACGCCTTTCCATTCTAGTGGTATGTAGGTAACGGTTGTGATCTACGATAAATATGAAGACACGTATTTATGCTAACCAGGAGGCCAGTTACTGTCGAAATTCAACCGTTTTTCTCGTTTTATTTAAGGATTCCAAAAATTGTTCCATCTTCATTTTAGTAGCTGTCTTTATTTGCACGTACAAATTAGAGCGTCTCATTAAACTCTATTTTCTTGAATTTTTAAACCCTAACTCGGAATTATACTTCTTATGACCAGAAAATATAGCACACATTTTTTGAAGATGTTTTGAAGCTCATAAGGGCTATTTTATTAACAATAATAAATCGTTTACGTTTCTATATTCCTCGTTGTTCTTACGTAGATAATGTACTTATAAAGGTATCAAGTAACTGAACAAATTTGATTTAAGTGAAAATGATTATTTTAAAATAAAATTTTATTACATTGAGTGCAAAAAATTCGTATATGCTTTAGGAATAATTTTTTTTTTTTATATTAGCCATTATCAGTTCGCCAACAGTTGGCGAGTGGCGAAACGAACGAACTCAATGAGGTACAACCAAACTCGCTAGCGTCTATCCGTGCTAGCTAACTTTGTTGTTGCTTTCACATGCAAAATTCTTCTTTAAGCGACCGGAACTCAAACATAGCTAGCATCGCAGTGGCGAATCGATGACGGCTATTATTAAATAGGCCATAAAGTTTGGCATGAATAAAAAAATTCACTGACGGAACCATGTAGAAAATTTATTTAACAATTTCAGCAAATATATAAATATCACATTTGTAATTAAAGGAATGGTTGTTTATCACAACATATAATTTTATAATATCAAATATAATATTTACCCTGTCAATCGGGATTTCTTTGATACGTGTACTTTTTGTTTAAAATTGTTTCAGAATGACTTTTTTGTTTCAAATTTCTGACCTATATACATATCTCCAAAAACTTTACATACAAATCTACAATACGGCGATTGCATTCATAAATAAAACTGGTCTCGGTTTATTAGAACGACCAAACGAAGGCGGAGAAAATATATGTTATTATCGTATTAGTTAGCAAGTACAGCTTAGTGGCTAACAATTTCCCTTCAAATAGTGTTTCTTTGGAAAAAGGCTCTGATCGTCATCGAACAAGAAGAACATCTTTGAAGTAAACGACGAAAAATAAAATTTATTTTGGTTTTTACTAATCTAAAACTCAAAAGAGCATTTTGGATATGTTAATGAATCCTTTTGACTATTCCATCGTAACCGTAATTTTACTTGTAAGCAAGGACCACAGAACTGTTGACTCGAATTTGCGATTTGAAAACTTTGCCCGATTTCTAAAATTTAACGAAAACGTTGTTCCATAACAGTTATTAGCTGAGAAATATTTTTTATTTCGATGATAACCCAGACAAAATCTGTGTGTAAAATTCGCTAAAATTAAAAACATTTCAAAAGATGGTAATTAAAAATGTAATTTTTCAAATCATATTTCTCAAAAACTTAAAACATGCAATTTATTATACTTAACAAATTTCTGAAACTTATTTAAAAGCTTGAAATTTTTGTGACAATTTTTTAAATATGTTGAATTTTTACGAAATTTGCACAAAGTTTGCAGCTTTGATTTATTTATACGAAGTTTTATATACCAGAAAAAACTAAATTTCAATAATTCGTAAAATATATTTGCATAAATAGGTATATGAATTTTAGGAGCTTCACTTCTTCTTCTTATTTGGCGCTGTAACCGCCTAAGCGATTTTGGCCGAGCATCAGCAAAGCACGCCAGTCGTTTCTCTTCTGTGCCAACTGACGCCAATTGGAAACGCCAAGTGAAGCCAAGTCCTTCTCCACCTGATCTTTCCATCGCAGTGGGGGCCTCCTTCTTCCTCTTCCTTTGCTACCATCAGCGGGTTCCGATTCGAATACTTTGAGAGCTGGAGCGTCGGTGTCCATTCGAACGACGTGGCCAAGCCAGCGGAGCCGCTGTATTTTAAATCGCTGACGCTTAAAGCTCAGACGTTTTTTTAAATCATTATTTTTTTTTTGTTTTCGCTACTTCTATATTTCACTTTTTATAAAAAAAAAATTAGTTCGCAGCTCTGTATCCCATGAATTTGAGTATTTTGGAAGATTGTGGAATTTACCGTTGATTTGTAGGAATTTTTTAATACATTTTCTTACATAAAAGAAGCAACAAAATTTCCAAAGGGTCATTGAAAATGATAAAAGCATCTGTATATTGAGTGAGTTGTATAAATATAAATATAATAGAATTCGTATCTTAATAGATCTATAGTGCTTAATATTTAGCGATCAGCTTTTTCGTTCTACTTCAACATCGTTGCTTGTGCATTTTACTTCACAATTGCTAAAATGCATATGTGTGTAGATGTCCCATTTTTCTTTCAGCAAAAGTCGTAAAGTTACTAGCGTTTCTCTGCCGCAGCAACATACTTTCGCAAATTGAATGGAAGTATTAAATGAAGGTCAAAATGTTATATAAAAACATTTATGGCTAAGCTAAAAGCTTGCCATGTATGTGTTTACATTAAGCGTATTTAAATGCTTCAAAAAAATACAAAGATGTTCCATTATACTGCTACTCAAGTGCATATTCCCACCTACACTTGTGAATACATGTGTACACATGTGCGTAGGTATGTATACGTATTTACAGACATTTCACGTATAATTTTATACAATTCGTAATTTTCGCGTGTGACATTGACAGATTCCACTATTTTTACTCCGAATTATATGGATGTACTTACATATTTTTTCCGCCAAACTTTAATTAAGCGGGCTCATTATTCCTGAATTAATTTGTGAATGAAGTCTTTGTGCTCTAAGGTACTGTAACAAATAGTCTTTCTATGCATAAACATACATATGTACATATGTACATATCGCACATTTGCTGCTAAAATTAAAAAAAGTGGATTTCAAGTTTTGATTTTACATACATACATACATATACCCACATAGTAAAAATGAATACATATTTTGTTCTAGTGAGCTACTGGTAATCAATCGATACAGCTATGATATTTTAAACAACATAGAATATCAGGCAGCGGTCATTCATACTGCATACTTAACTCGATTTTGATTATCTTGGTTTATGACATACTTGCAGCAAATTTGCGATACGTAATTTGAAAACATTTGTGAAATACACTTTCAATCTTGGGTGGGTGCTATTTTTGGAAATTTTATAAATGTAAATACTTCAATGCCGTTTTAATTCATTGAATTAAGTGTAATGAAAATAATCTTGTTCAATTTAGAATAATTTGGTAATGATCGCGAAATTATGTGTAGCTACAGATTTACCTTTTAAGCCTATCCACCCACAGTCGAATAAATAGCAGTATTGCCTAAATATATGTATTTGCCTCGTTAAATGCAAATATGAACATTTCGTTGCGAAAATCAACTTCCAAAAAAGATGGGCAGATCCAAAACTGGTTTCAACCTTCGACGCATCTATCTAATTTACCCGAATGTGGAAATTTTGCTTGAGGTCAGTGAACAGTTTCTGTTTACATTTTTATGTTTTGCTAAATCTCGTTTAAACTGTAATTTTAAAGTTTAATAGATAAATTTTTCCATAAAAATTTAACCGACGTTTAAATGAGATCATAGTCTAGCACTTTACTAACCAGCTCCACATAAATAACTCCGCGTTTCATACTTCGTACAAAAATTATGAACAATCAACAAAAATATGAAATATGTTCGAAAATTTCGTTTGAATTGGCGAAAATACCTAGCACCATCAGCAAAAAAAATAAAATTTAATGAGCTACAAAACTGCATACCCAAAATTTGTCTAAAAGTTCTGAATAAAATGTTTAAAATTTTCGGGTGCAAATGTTAAAGTTCGTTGAATGTTCATAATTTTTCTACGAAGTTTAAATGTGGATTTATGTGGTGTTGGATAGGACTTATAAAAAGAACATAAATATTAAATAAACAAAAGAAAAATAGCCAAAACAAGTCAAAATGTCACTTGACTTAATCAGCTGACCACAAGTGTAGGTATATTCTTATTACTAAATATTTACCAAACAGATGAACTAGTATATACATTTTTTGCACTTGCATTTTAAGTGAAGTATAAGTATAAGTACTTTACCTAATTTGTTATAAAATTAAAAAAGCGTATGCCAATTATATTCCAATATTATATTTTGACAGTATCAAGTACGACATAAGTTGTAATGTCATATCTATTTTTCAAATTATAAAGTACGTACTTATGTTTTTGGGGATTCGGAATTTGTCTATTTTTGGAATAGCAAAAAATCGCACACTATAAATTGGATTAGGCACTACATAGATCAGGCAATTACATAGCTAAATGGGCGAACAAAAAAGAATTATTTATTTTCAACAATTTTGTGCAATTCGACGATACCATACAAGAAAAACTACACGAATAATGGCAAACTAAGATATAATGAACAGACTTCCTCTTCAATCGCACTCAAGAATGATAGAATACAAGATTGCGCCGATCAGAGACGATTTTTGAGAATAACTTTTGTGTGACGTCACACTGGTGCAATTGCGAGAGAGAAATGCCAAAACGTGAGCAAGAATGGAAGAAGAAGAAAAAATGTTGCAAGGAAAACGTAAACAAGTTGCACCAGTGTGACGTCATGCAAACAACGATTCTGTCAAATTCGTTAAGAGAAGAATAGCGGTCCGAGATCGGCGCAACCTTTGTATTCTCTCAATCGTGACGTCATGCAAACAACGATTCTGTCAAATTCGTTAAGAGAGAAATAGCGGTCCGAGATGGCGCAACCTTTGTATTCTCTCAATCGTGAATCGCACTCATATATATATATATATATCGAATTTCGGTAGCTACCAAAGACTAAAACTTCGATGTTAACCCAAGATATAACCGATTTATTACTGCTGTAATACAAACCTGCAGTGGTATTGTAGGAATTACTTAAGCTAAATTTCTATCGCTAAACATCACTAAATGAATGACGGTTGTGCCTAAAACTATACAACGCCTCCAAGGAAATATAACATATCCATAGTGCCTACGATTTTACATTGTATCACTTCAGCTTTCGCTTGGTATATTTTTAGCCAAATATGCTATTCACATAGAGATTATTAGGGAACGGTAATCATTATGAGTAAAATAATTTAAATCAACATTTAATCATTATTTTATAATTCATATTTTTTTCGCTCGAAAATAAAAATTATTACCGAATTTTATTTTTTCGCTCAACGAAAATAATTATTTTTTGATTTATATTTTTTCCGTCTGAAATAATGGTTATTTTATGGTTTTTATAGTTTTGCTCAGAGATAATCGTTATTTTTGAGTTTTATTTTTCCACTTAAAAATTATGATTATTTACAAAATTGAAAATGCCGAGACTTATTCCTTTTATTAAAGCGTCTGAAAATGATGCGGCGGAAATCACACTGGTATAGCTTTTGAGTTTTGAATGATCATTATTCTTAAGTAAAACAATAAAACTCAATAATAATTATTATCATTGAGCGAAAATATAAAACTCAAATATTAATTATTACTTCTAATCTTTATTGATTAAACTCGAAATATAAAAATAATTTTAAATTCCAGTAGGACGTAAAAGCACAAATATGTGTATAAAGTTTAAATTGTTTTAAGACGATTACAACTTTTTGATTTTTTTGGTTAAAATTTAAAAATTAATGATTATTATCCGGTTCTGGATTTTTAGCCATAGAAACTTAGCGTAGCGATGTCTAGAATCTCGCCTCAGTACTTTTTTTTTATTGCATTCTTTTTTTAAATAAACTTACTTTAACAAAAACCCTCAAACAATTTATTTCGTTTTGATCAGGCGTGATTTATAAAATTTGTTGCAGAGCTATAGACTCCATAAAATAGATAGCTTTGATCTTTAACTCTTAAAATCTGCCTAACGCGCTCAATGTACGCGTTTTTTTATTCTTTCCACGAGACCTTTTATTAGACTCGCATTTTAGCCACATACATACATCAATTAAACATATTTGAGAAAAATCTTGGGCGTGGCTTCCAACATATTTGCTCCTGTTTTCACTGTAAGGTGAGTCTTATAGTGCAAATTTGTTTTCGATAGGTTTATCTGTTTCTGAGAAATTGAATTTTGTCCACCCCTGCCTACAAAGGCGACCACTGTGCGCTGTAAGACAAAATTTTTAAAATCGTGTTACCTTTTCTTTGCTTTCTTCGCACAAATATTAGGAAGACGGTAACGAAAAGGCAACCAATTTTTAGAAAAGGAAACGCCATAATTTAGGACCCAGGAACCCAGGAGTGGAAGAAAGCTCCTCTCACCACTCAGCCACAGCGGCATATATATACGGTGACCATAAATATATTTTGAAAATGCAGGACAATTTTTAAAAAAATTTACCTACATATAATTGCGTAGTATAAAAATAACAAAAATATACTACATCGTATTACTACATTTGAATAGCGCACCCTTTTTTTGATTTTCTACCATACAAAGCATGCTTGACAAAATTTTTATATGGAGGAAAATGCGCAGCACCGTCAACAAAAAAATTTTCGCCCCTATGTTTTTTTTTTTTT
>NW_023458558.1:751420-759882 GCF_013731165.1 Rhagoletis pomonella
GAAACGAGTTGCTTACTTTTAACAGCTTTTTCACAGAAAACTAGTTTTCGCACGTAAGCTCCCTTTTCGTAGACCAGGTCACAAATAATGTTTCTAACGAAATCAAGTCAATCCTTCATTCAAGTTTCAAATAGCGCATAAATTCATTAAAAAATAATAATAATTTGAACAAAAGTTGTTCGTCGGTAACAAAATTTGTTCCAACTACTAAATTTTATTTACAATTCAAAATCCCTGGGAACATAAAAAAGTGTGCGGTAATTCAGATATAAAAACAAAATATTGGGGCGTATTCTTGTTTTCATGAAATTTTCCTATCATTTTCTATACAAAAATTTAAAGTTTTCTACTCGTACGAAAACAAGAATACGCCCCATTTTATCGATATTGTATCGAAACTCCTGTCATCGATATAAATTAGCCTATATACCGTACAACGATATTTATATATGTATTGAAAATCATATCGGTATTGCGCATCCGTACATATCATAAAAACAGGGGAGGTTCAGGAAATTAACGAAACACACAAAAATTATGTTATTTCGCGGTTAAGGCTCAATAAATCGATTTTCACACGCTCTGCATTTTTTTGGAAAACTGAAAAATGGGAAAATAGGATGACGAAGGTTACTTACAGATAAAGTTGTGTGGTATTTTTTTGGCGCTTTATCCAATCCCTAAATATTACCATTTACCATTTAACGGGCTTGAAGATAAGCAATATGAGTGTGAAACGAAACTTCGTCAGAAAGCACTTCCTAAAAATATTGAACGTATGTACATACATATGTACTATATACATATATATATATTTTTCCATAGGAAACATTTAATTAAAAAAATGAAATAAAAAATAAAATAAAAAAATTTTGAAAGCCGTTTTTTTTTTCTAATCGAAAAACTCGAGAGCGGCTGTACCGATATTATTGATATTTTGGACATCGACTATAGACCCTTAAAGGGTGATAATGGAATCAAAATAATTTCGATATATCAAGGGGCGTGGCACCTCCCATATAAACTGAACTTTTCGCACAACATATCTCTGGAAAAATTCATCGTAGAGTGCTGCAACTTAGTACAGAGATATATAATATCAACGCCAAACTCACGGAAAAAAATGGGAGTTATAGAAAAAGGGGGCGTGGTACCTCCCATACACATTCTAATGGGAGAAATTCAGTTTGTATGGGTGGTACCACGCCCCGTTTTTCAATAACTCCCATTTTTTTCCATGAGTTTGGCGTTGATATTATATATCTCTATCCTAAGTTGAAGCACTCTACGATAAATACTTCCAGAAAAATGTTGTGTGAAAACTTAAGTTTGCATGGGAGGTGTCACGTCCCTTGATAGCTATATCGAAATTATTCTTCTTCTATTATCATCCTTTAAGGGTCTAGAGTCGATATCCGAAATTTCAAAAATATCGGCAAATTAAAAATATTTTTTAATTAAATGTTTCCTATGGAAAAATGTTCATGAATAGTTTTTTTAATAATTGCAGGCATTTGAAATTAATTTCAAGTATTTTCCAAAAAAGTGGAAGCATTCAAACGTAAATTTTTTTTCTTTTATTTTTCAACATTAATAAATAAAAATCCAGACCTTTTTTGAAAAATCACCATGGAAAGAGCGACGCGAAATTTAATTGCCTTTTATTTAAAAAAAGAAATTTAAAATCGGTTCATATTTGGGCTCTCAAAATTGATTTGTCCACACACAGCAAGTTTTTTTGCCCCGCAGTGCGCCGTGGTCAACTTGTTAGATCCGTGCCCTTTTTGGCCTTATTTTACATCAAATGGCACTTAATTTTTCAATGTGGCACTTAGCACCAAAATAGCACTTTTCACAAATAATAATATTTCAATAGTATATATATATTTCAATATAATATATTTCAATATTTCTAAAGATTATTCAACTGGTTTATCTCATTTTGGTATTGCACTTTTGTTTTACAAATGTTGTTCTTATTTTATCGCTAAATGGGAAGGTATAAAAAGGATGGTGCATTTTTGACACTTTTATTTTTCTATTTGTCACTTTTTATCCTAAATATGGCACCTTATAGCTAAGGATAGTTGGCAGCCCTGTGCGCACTACCACTTGTCGCCGCCAGAAATATTACGATGCCGTCAAATTACGTTACGGTGTGTATTGCCGTCATCTCTGTAGACCGCTATTTTACGTTTCCGCTTTTGAGGAAACCAAAGCCTAAGCGCCAAATATTTTATCTATTTCTCATGCTGTATTTTGGAAACTTGAAAAGGGAATCAAACAAAATGATTATTTAAAAAAAAGCAAAAACAGAAAAATTGTATTTGTCGTCAACAAAAATTTTAAGAAATTGATACAAAAAAATTGATTACCATAACGGGCCAGAATTCGCAGACCTCTTAGAAATATGACTTGCGGAATAGAAAATGCCCTCTGCTTTCTAAAGGGCATCGTAATTAAGTTGACAGTGGGCCCAATTTCATTTGTATTCTTCGAAATTTCCAAATTTGTGCTGGTGTTGGCTTTAGCATTCTGGATTACCGTTGGAATATTTTTATTGGTAAGAAATGAAGTTGTACAATGTAAGCCCTTGTAGAGAACCATATGTAAATCTTTTAGTGGGAAAGCATAATGCCCGAAGCAGCTTATCGTCTCTCCCAGGCAGCTGAGGCCGTTGTGGCTAACACAAGCGGCCTAACGCCAAGAGTTGAAAGCAAGGAAAACGTTAACGAATCGGGTAGTTATCCATTTGTTGTTGATTTACCAAAAACTTCATCGTCTGTTGTGGAAACCCAAATAAATGACGAATCTGTGCAGCAAGCAGCACCAATTGAGACATCGCCAGAAACAGAAGAACCACCATCGGCAGCAGAGCCTAGCAATCCTGTACAGCAACCCTCACCAGATACAGGCGTCGAGAAACCGACAGCAGACAACACCGCGGAGGCGACCGAGTGATTAAACCGTTTTCAAAAGTCTAAACAATTGTCCGATAAAAGCATGGTAACGAAAAAATCATAAGAAAATGCATTTTTGAACAGCAGCAGCTTTTAAAAAACGTTTTTAAATTACAATGAATGCATGTAAACAGTTAACCGACGCTTTGGTAATTATGTACTTTGGTATTCTACACAAACAATAGCAATGCCATTAATTTTCATAACATTTGTTGTGTATAAGGACGAAGCTCGAAATCAATAGGATCTATTCAGTTTAACTTACTTAATACCCTTGACATGAGTACATATCTGTTAAATGTAGTTCTGTGGCGAAAAAGAAAAAGTTTAGTTGGCTTGAGCAACAACGTCTTCCTCATTCCGCAAGATTACAATGCCTCCTACGTTGACACAGATGATATGTGCATATGCATGTACATATGTAGGTATTAATTAAGCGGCCCTTATGTACATATGTTTATGCTCATACTAATTAAGTAATACACTCGTACATAGATATGCATTAATTAGGCCGAAGAAGCCACAGTCCAAGGCATCGAATGGAAAAAAGATTGGGTTATGCTCGTCATTCATGGTTCACAGACCGTTTGGTGTTAGCGGCACACCAACATGTTAGCGGCGGACATACATTGACGAGCAAAACTGTAACATGGTGTAACACTTTTTATTTCAGTCGCCGCTATATTTCCAAGTTTTAACGACTTTCATACTTTTGTTGTATATTCTTATTGGTACACCTGTACTTCTTCTCTCATGACGATTTGAAGTCAATACAACAACAGTAATAAAACCAGCAGACAAAAATGTAAATTAAGGCAAATGTTACAGTTTTGCACTCATATCTTTTTAATAACTTTTTAACGATTTTCACGAAAAAAGAACCATTAAAACATTGTTTAGTACCCTTTTGGTTTTTTTTAGTTCCTAGATGCGATTTGGCATACGTAATGTCTATCTCTGTAAAAATTCTGGATGTATAGCCTCCCATATATCCTTGGTTTGCTTTCACAGCTCATGTACTGCATTGGACGGACTTGGATAATGCTTGTAAGCTGCCCTTTATTTGATTTCGCAAATTCTCGATGAGATTAATGTCCGCGGATTGTGGCGGCCATTTCAAATGAGCAAATTTTTGTTTTTGTATTCAGTCTTTGCGAACATGTGCAGGGTGATTTTTCGGCAGAAACTCTCACTTTTTAGACTATATCTTGCAAATTTTATTGAAATATGAACAGTTACTGTTGCTAATGCATAATGCGTACTAACGGGCCAACAACATTTTTGAAATACAACCCAAAGCTATTATTGACCGACCACTGTGATTCACAGTTCGCCTTACATGATGCGCTTAGGCTTAATTTGGATCTTTGATCCAATACTATGCCCGGCCATCTGATTGAAAGCGATTAATTTAGTCTTGTCAGACCAAATAACCTTCAATTAAATCTCAAAAATGTGTTTTTTCGTTGCATTCTGAAAGGCCTAACATATCCCAGTAGGCAACGGTCCGGTTTTCGATGCGATGCAGCAAAATGCTACCACTCTCGCACATGTATTTTGATAAAAATTGTCTTTTTCATCTTGTATGCTGCCTTGCGCTAAGGCTGCTGCAGAAAACTTCGGCAGCATCTCAGCGGGATTGATTAGTTAACTTGCTAATGGAGGCTGCTTGGAGCAGAAGCAAAATCATTGTGCGGAAATGTTGTTAATGTAATAATAAAGAAACATTTCGGGAACGGCTTTGACGTGCCCTATGTACACAAAATGCAGCGATTCGTCCCAGCGCTACACTTGCATCTACGCATCTTGTATCTTGATGGCTGTCGCAATTTAACACACAGCACTACATTTTATTAGTTTTTACGCAGTCTTCAACTCAAAAATTGCAAATTAACACAATTTAAACTGATTTTTAACTTATAATGCAAATATCTCTTTCGCTGATTTGTAAACAAAGGTTTATTTACAAGTTACCACAACTGTCAAAATCGGCAAAACCAAAGTAGCGGTACCACTGACGGCGCCACCTTTGTTCGCTGCACCGTGCATATCTGTGGCCATCTTAACAAATAACTTATCTCAAGTTCAGTTTTTTTTTGTCTTGTAGAGCACTAATCATTGTTCTGTTATCACTGGTATAGTTTTACTGAGTAAACGCTTATGCTGAGTTTCCACTAGGCATTAAAGTGGGGAAAATGGTAGGAACTTTCTCCTAGTTCCTCACCTGAGGATCCGCGCCTGTTTCCATATGACTTCGTGGATAAAAATTTTTGCCTCAAATATTTGCGAGGTGAATTCATATAAGGTAGTGTTGCGACAACAACTGATTTCATTCGCCTCGGTACACACATGTCGGAACTTCTTATGAGTAAGTGTGAAAGGGATAGTCTTGGAACTTTTTTTCCCTCTTCTTCCTTGAGTGAAGAATAGCTGACATTTTGACATTTGTGTACCTAAAGCAAAAACAAAATACATTGAGCAATTTCCACGACCACGAATTTCACGAATATTTGTTTGGAATTGCTTATTTTGCTTATTCAGGGTTTCCAAGCATAATTTAACAGCCATGCTTATTTTCTACCTTCAACGTATAAAACAAAGTACGGATCTTTTAAGAAAACGGTCAAGAAATAAATTCCTGGTATTTCGTGTGTGGGTCCAAGGGATTTTGACATCTGATATTTCACATGAAGTAATGGAACGTTGCAAACATGGGTTACCTTGTGCTCTCTTTTCACAAAAACCGTAGTAAAAAGCGTAGCAAATTTCTTAAGAACTGCACCTGCCTTAAGCAAATTTGACACAAGAAAATGTCTTCCCTATTTCTTGAGGGTTTTTTATACGGAGTTTTTGCTTTTCTTGAGAGCTGGGTACTAAGCTTAACAACCGAAATTATGCAACCATTACAAATAAGTTCGAGAAAGTAAATAGATATGTAAAAAATCTGCTTATATGTATGTAATTGCGCGCTTTTCATTACGTTTCAATAATTTGAATATTTCTAAGAACTACAATAATACAATATGAATTATATCTAAATTATGTACTACATATTCACGATAACTTTCTCAACGACAATTCTGACACTTCTTCAATGGGATTTTTCATGGAATGGAAACGGTGGGAATAATTGTTTTTATGAAAAAAAAGCACACACGAAACCAAAAAATGCCTGCCATAACCAAATTGTCGCTGTAATTTTATGTAATAAAAAAAAAAAACGAAATATGTACATATGTATTTTATGTACTTATGTATGTATATAGAAGAGAATGTAATGAAATTCGCGCAGCTAATTCCACAAAATATTACTTAAGATTTTGCTGCAAGGTTTATTGCATACATACTCGTACTATGAATAGTTATATGTACAATATGCATGCAGGCAACTAGATCCTAATTAATAACGATAGCACATTACAGCTAAAATTATTGCGTAAGAGTATTACAACCGAAAAAACTAAAAACATCTTTTTGTGGGTGCCCTTGTGATCACGGCTCAACGGAGCAGAACTTATCAGCCGACAGCAAAGTAGCGAAAATCTTCGATGTTTTGTTTGAATTTCTCAAAGCTTTTTATAGTTCAACATCTGCAGAGAATAAAGCAAATTACAGTGAAACCCGCTTAAAATTCAAATACCATATATGCAAGCCCAAGGTGTATTAAACAAGGTGTGATTGACAACTCAGGTAAACAAGCGATTGGATAAAAATAACCGTTGAGTTTTTAGAGTGTCTTTGTAGTATTTGCTTCTATATAATAGATACAATTTAGATTAATATGGAATAAAACCGCAACACCTTCGTCAAAAAAGTTCGAAAACTACAAAAAAACAACACTTTCATAGTCGGATTTTGCTTCGAATCGTAGAAATGGTATGCTGCAATCCGATTCGTATCTTCGAACTTTCGAAATTCGTAACAATGGCAGCCCAAAAACGAACGAGTAAGCTTTTTTGTGTAATTTTGTACGAAAACAATTCTGTGTCGGAAGCGCGGTAAAAATTAAGCAAAAAAATATATAAATCGATGTGTGTTTGCAGGAAATATTAGTGGTGTGCTTTTAAATAGATAAATTTGCCTTTTGCGTATACGTATATTTTTATCCACTGATTTATATGAACGAACAAAACAGAATGTTATCCCATATCCAGAAACTTGGGTACGGTTTAGTTATTTCTACAATAATTTTGGGTTGTTGTATCTAAACGCATCACCCAAATCTAAAAACTTTAACATGCACGTGTGGTCAACGGATTAAACTTTCATTTAAAGCAAACGTTCCGAATTTCTAGAGCTCGGAATATATATTAATAAATTCGGCTTGAACCATGCACTTTTTGTAGTAAATTTCGATGTGGGTTCTGCGCAAAGATACAGTGGATGTGATTTGCTTCCGCCCTCTTCTCCGGCAATACAGAAGGGAAAATTCTCATTAGTAAGGCAAGCGCAACCAGGTGGTGGACCTAACAAAATGCATATTTTCAACGGCTTGGAAGAAGCTGTTATTGCATTAACTGCATTGAGAACCAGTTTTTCAGGCATAGCAGGAATTATAGCTTGTGGCTCAACAATTCACCACAAGTTGACATAGATGCGTCCATTGTTACTATGCCCGACAGCTTCGCACACCTTTGTGAATCCATTGCCATAGCGCGCTCTTACTCCGCTGTTGTAATTGCAAATGCATCAGAATCCATAATTTTCCTCAAAATATTTAAAATCGATAAATTTTACAATGAATAAGCACATGATAAGTGTTTCATTAATTCCTTTCCACTTTGTTTTTCTTCATACAGCTGACTTCGAAAAACAACTTATAGCTGGCAATGCTGCACATTTTTGCGCAAAGATTTCATCGATTTTAATTTTCGTAGCGTTTCTACGAATTACGAAAATTCGGGTTCTATAATGCTTAGGGAATGAACTGTGTTTTAATTGAAAAATCTAAAAAATTAATAAGTAAACATAATTGGCAAATGGTATCATTTTGAATTTGGTCCAAAATGATATGTCCAACACTCTAAATACTATATGTATAAATATTATAATCAATGACTCTTTAAAGAATTTCGTTCTAATAACAATGAAATAACATTGCAATATCTATTTAATTTCAATAAAGTTTTTTTTTATGTGTTTACGTGTATTTCAAAAATGCTACGATCGTAGTTTTAAACTACGTATACTTCATTAAATGTTACTATTTTATTCAAGTATTTATTTATGTAAGTTAACAAGAAGATGTAATTAAGCGGGTTGTTTTACGTACCCAACCCGCCTAAGTACCTCAAAATTCTGAAATTTTGTGTGAGGTACTTAAGCGGGTTTTACTGTACTACTACTACTACTACAACTACTATTTCGATGATAAAACAAAATATCATAAAAAGCAAACAACTAAGTGGCATTTGACAATGGTCACCCATGCACAAATATTTTAATGAGAAAACATACATACATATATGTACATTAGATTGTCCCAAGAATATATGGAAAAAA
>NW_023458558.1:759982-769919 GCF_013731165.1 Rhagoletis pomonella
TTTTTTCCATATATTCTTGGGACAATCTAATGTACATATATGTATGTTTTCTCATTAAAATATTTGTGCATGGGTGACCATTGTCAAATGCCACTTAGTTGTTTGCTTTTTATGATATTTTGTTTTATCATCGAAATAGTAGTTGTAGTAGTGGTAGTACAGTAAAACCCGCTTAAGTACCTCACACAAAATTTCAGCATTTTGAGGTACTTGGGCGGCTTGGGTACTTAAAACAACCCGCTTAATTACATCTTCTTGTTAACTTACATAAATAAATCCTTGAATAAAATAATAACATTTAATGAAGTATACGTAGTTTGAAACCACGATCGTAGCATTTTTGAAACACACGTAAACACATAAAGAAAAACTTTATTAAAATTAAAATAGATATAGCAATGTTATTTCATTGTTATTAGAACGAAATTATTTAAAGAGTCATTGATTATAATATTTATACACATAGTATTTACAGTGTTGGACATATCATATTGGACCAAATTCAAAATGATACCATTTGCCAATTATGTTTACTTATTAATTTTTTAGATTTTTCAATTAAAACACAGTTCATTCCCTAAGCATTATAGAACCCAAATTTTCGTAATTCGTAATTCGTAGCTTCGCTAAGAAAAACGAAAAATCGATATGCTGCAATCTTTGCGGAAAAATGTGCAGCATTGCCAGCTATAAGTTGTTTTTCGAAGTCAGCTGTATGAAGAAAAACAAAGTGGAAAGGAATTAAAGAAACACTTATCACGTGCTTGTTCATTGTAAAATTTATAGATTTTAAATATTTTGAGGAAAATTATGGATTCTGATGCATTTGCAATTACAACAGTGGAGTAAGAGCGCGCTATGGCAATGGATTCACAAAGGTGTGCGAAGCTGTCGGGCATAGTAACTTCTGGTTGAATTGTTGAGCCACAAGCTATAATTCCTCCTATGCCTGAAAAACTGGTTCTCAATGCAGGTAATGCAATAACAGCTTCTTCCAAGCCGTTGAAAATATGCATTTGGTTAGGTCCACCACCTGGTTGCGCTTGCATTAGTAATGAGAATTTTCCTTTCTGTATTGCCGAGGAAGACGGCGGAAGCAAATCACATCCACTGTATCTTTGCGCAGAACCCACATCGAAATTTACTACAAAAAAGTGCATGGTTCAAGCCGAATTTATTAATATATATTCCGAGCTTTAGAAATTCGGAACGTTTGTTTTAAATGAAAGTTGAATCCGTTGACCACACGTGCATGTTAAAGTTTTTAGATTTGGGTGATGCGTTTGGATACAACAACCAAAAATTATTATGGAAATAACTAAACCGTACCCAAGTTTCTGGAAATGGGGTAACATTCATTTTTGATCGTTCATATAAAGCAATGGATAAAAATATACGTATATGCAAAAGGCAAATTTATCTATTTAAAAGCACACCACTAATATTTCCTGTAAACACACATCGATTTATATATTTTTTGCTTAATTTTTATCTCGCTTCCGACACAGAATTGTTTTCATACAAAATTACCCAAAAAAGCTTACTCGTTCGAAATTTCGTAGATACGAATCGGATTGCAGCATACCATTTCTACGATTCGAAGTAAAATCCGACTACGAAAGTGTTGTTTTTTTGTAGTTTTTGAACTTTTTTGGCGAAGGTGTTGCGGTTTTCTTCCATATTAATCTAAATTGTATCTATTATATAGAAGCAAATACGACAAAGACACTCTAAAAACTCAACGGTTATTTTTAACCACTTCAAACTTGCATGTTATTACACTAAAATTGGATGGGCTATTAAATCGAATACTCAAAAAAAATGTTAACACTTCTTAGAAAAAAGTTTGAAATTTTGATGAATTTTTTTCAGTGTTCTACAAAATTTTAAACTTAGGTTTATACAAATTGTATTAGGCAAACTGTGATTAAATTTGACATTGCTATCAGAAGAACCATCCTGTAAAGCCAAATTGAAAAAATTTTTTATGAATTTTGAATCGCTTGTTTACCTGAGTTGTCAATCACACCTTGTTTAATACACCTTGGGCTTGCATATATGGTATTTGAATTTTAAGCGGGTTTCACTGTAATTTGCTTTATTCTCTGCAGATGTTGAACTATAAAAAGCTTTGAGAAATTCAAACAAAGCATCGAAGATTTTCGCTACATTGCTGTCGGCTGATAAGTTCTGCTCCGCTGAGCCGTGATCACAAGGGCACCCACAAAAAGATGTTTTTAGTTTTTTCGGTTGTAATACTCTTACGCAATAATTTTATGTGTAATGTGCCATCGTTATTAATTAGGATCTAATTGCCTGCATGCATATTGTACATATAACTATTCATAGTACGAGTATGTATGTACTAAACCAAATCTTAAGTAATGTTTTGTGAAATTAGCTGCGCAAATTTTATTACATTCTCTTCTATATACATACATAAGTACATAAAATACACATGTACATATTTCGTTTTTTTTCTATTACATAAAATGACAGCGACAATTTGGTTATGGCAGGCATTTTTTGGTTTCGTGGGTGTTGTTTTTTCATAAAAACAATTATTCCCACCGTTTCCATTCCATGGAAAATCCCATTGAAGAAGTGACAGAATTGTCGTTGAGAAAGTTATCGTGAATATGTAGTACATAATTTAGGTATAATTCATATTGTATAATTGTAGTTCTTAGAAATATTCAAATTATTGAAACGTAATGAAAAGCGCGCAATTACATACATATAAGCAATTTTTTTACATATCTATTTACTTTCTCGATCTTATTTATAATGGTTGCATAATTTCGGTTGTTAAGCTTAGTACCCAGCTCTCAAGAAAAGCAAAAACTCCGTATAAAAACCCTCAAGAAATAGGGAACAAATTTTCTTGTGTCAAATTTCCTTAAAGGCCTGAATGCAGTTCTCAAGAAAAGCTAAAATTCCGTACAAGAAATGGCTAAGAAATTTTCTTGAGTCGAATTCCTTCAGGCAGTACGCAGTTCTTAAGAAATTTGCTACGCTTTTTACTACGGTTTTCTAAAGTTTTTTGTGAAAAAAAGAGAACAAGGCAACCCAGGTTTGCAACAGTATTTCTGTATGCCGGTTCCATTATTTCATGAGGAAAGAGTGAGGCAACAGGCTGTGAAGTATCAAAAACGTCAAAATTCCTTCGACACACACACGAAATAATGGCACATTTTTCTTGACCGATTTCTTGAGAGCCGCATACCATTCTTACGGCAGATGCAGTTCTTAAGAAATTTGCTACGCTTTTTACTACGGTTTTTGTGAAAAGAGAGCACAAGGTAACCCATGTTTGCAACGTTCCATTATTTCATGTGGAAATAGACAGCAGGCTGTGAAATATCAGATGTCAAAATTCCTTGGACCCACACACGAAATACCAGGAATTTATTTCTTGACCGTTTTCTTAAAAGGTCCGTACTTAGCTTTATACGTTGAAGGTAGAAAAATAAGCATGGCTGTTAAATTAAGCTTGGAAACCCTGAATAAGCAAAATAAGCAATTCCAAGCAAATATTCGTGAAACTCGTGAAATTCGTGGTCGTGAAAATTGCTTAACAAATATTCAAGGCCATTTCATACCGTAGCGGTAGTACAAAAGCAAAATCTCACATGTAATTTGTTTTTGCTTTAGGTACACAAATGTCAAAATGTCAGCTATTCTTCACTCAAGGAAGAAGAGGGAAAAAAGTTCCGACTATCACTTTCACACTTACTCATAAGTAGTTCCGACATGTGTGTACCGAGGCGAATGAAATCAGTTGTTCTCGCAACACTACCTTATATGAATTCACCTCGCAAATATTTGAGATAAAATTTTTCATCCACGAAGTCATGTGGAAACAGGCGAGGATCCTCGGGCGAGGAACTAGGAGAAAGTTCCTCTCCAAAAGGTTTCGTAATACGTTTTTTATTTCTTAAGCTTAGTATAAGCTCTTAAGGAAAATTTTAAGATTCTTTTTTTAATTATTTCTGTTGCTTGAAAACGTTCTTTGCCTGTGCTGTAAATTTTTTTTCTTGAGAGCTGCAAACTGATTTAAGAAATTTTAATAGCAGAAAATTTCCTTTCCATCTCTTGAACGCCTTTTTATATGAATTTTTCGTTTTTCTTGCCCTGTGAATGCATGGTTGCATTTTTGTCTGCAATAATTTGAATAAATTAGTTCGTTAAATTTAAAAATTTATAAACACGAGCGATTTTTTTATGAAAAAAGGAAGTAAATAATTGATGATTTAGTTAATTCCAATGATTTGAATTTAACTCGGCTGAAAAAAAAATTGTTTCGCAATCGGAATGCAATTGCAACCAGAGTCGATTGAAGAAACCCGACAGCTAGTACGATGAAGAAATTGAAACGTATGTTAAAGAAAGTCAGAACAACAACATGTATATCCTGTTTTTGGCCATCCGAAAGAATTTTAAAAATTCAATCGGTCAATAATAGCTTTGGGTTGTATTTCAAAAATTTTGTTGGCCCGTTAGTACGCATTATGCATTAGCAACAGTAACTGTTCATATTTCATTAAAATTTGCAAGATATAGTCTAAAAAATGAGAGTTTCTGCCGAAAAATCACCCTAAGTGTAGCACATGTTCGCAAAGACTGGATACAAAAACAAAAATTTGCTCATTTGAAATGGCCGCCACAATCCGCGGACATTAATCTCATCGAGAATTTGCGAAATCAAATAAAGGGCAGCTTACAAGCATTATCCAAGTCCGTCCAATGCTATATGGGAGGCTATACATCCAGAATTATTACAGAGATAGACATTAAGTATGCCAAATCGCATCTAGGAACTAAAAAAACCAAAAGGGTCCTAAACAATGTTTTAATAGTTCTTTTTTTCGTGAAAATCGTTAAAAAGTTATTAAAAAGATATGAGTGCAAAACTGTAACATTTGCCTTAATTTACATTTTTGTCTGCTGGTTTTATTACTGTTGTTGTATTGACTTCAAATCGTCATGAGAGAAGAAGTACAGGTGTACCAATAAGAATTTACAACAAAAGTATGAAAGTCGTTAAAACTTGGAAATACAGCGGCGACTGAAATAAAAAGTGTTGCACCATGTTACAGTTTTGCTCGTCAATGTATGTCCGCCGCTAACATGTTGGTGTGCCGCTAACACCAAACGGTCTGTGAACCATGAATGACGAGCATAACCCAATATTTTTTTTCCATTCGATGCCTTGGACTGTGGCTTCTTCGGCTTAATTAATGCATATCTATGTAGGAGTGTATTGCTTAATTAGTAAGAGCATAAACATATGTACATATGTGCCGCTTAATTAATACCTACATATGTACATATCATCTGTGTCAACGTAAGCGGCATTGTAATCTCGCGGAATGAGGAAGACGTTGTTGCTCAAGCCAACTAAACTTTTTCTTTTTCGCCACAGAACTACATTTAACAGATATGTACTCTTGTCAAGGGTATTAAGTTAAACTGAATGGATCCTATTAATTTCGAGCTTCGTCCTTATACACAACAAATGTTATGAAAATGAATGGCATTGCTATTGTTTGTGTAGAATACCAAAGTACATAATTACCAAAGCGTCGGTTAACTGTTTACTTGCATTCATTGTAATTTAAAAACGTTTATTAAAAGCTGCTGCTGTTCAAAAATACATTTTCTATGATTTTTTCGTTACCATGCTTTTATCGGACAATTGTTTAGACTTTTGAAAACGGTTTAATCACTCGGTCGCCTCCGCGGGGTTGTCTGCTGTCGGTTTCTCGACGCCTGTATCTGGTGAAGGTTGCTGTACAGGATTGCTAGGCTCCGCTGCCGATTGTGGTTCTTCTGTTTCTGGCGATGTCTCAATTGGTGCTGCTTGCTGCACAGATTCGTCATTTATTTGTGTTTCCACAACAGACGATGTAGTTGTTGGTAAATCAATAACAAATGGATAACTACCCGATTCGTTAACGTTTTCCTTGATTTCAACTCTTGGCGTTAGGCCGCTTGTGTTAGCCACAACGGCTTCAGCTGCCTGGGAGAGACGATAAGCTGCTTCGGGCATTATGCTTTCCCACTAAAAGATTTACATATGGTTCTCTACTAGGGCTTACGTTGTACAACTTCATTTCTTACCAATAAAAATATTCCAACGGTAATCCAGAATGCTAAAGCCAACACCAGCACAAATTTGGAAATTTCGAAGAATACAAATGAAATTGGGCCCACTGTCAACTTAATTACGATGCCCTTTAGAAAGCAGAGGGCATTTTCTATTCCGCAAGTCATATTTCTAAGAAGTCTGCGAATACTGACCCGTTATGGTAATCAATTTTTTTGTATCAATTTCTTAAAATTTTTGTTGACGACAAATACAATTTTTCTGTTTTTGCTTTTTAAAATAATCATTTTGTTTGATTCCCTTTTCAAGTTTCCAAAATACAGCATGAGAAATAGATAAAATATTTGGTGCTTAGGCTTTGGTTTCCTCAAAAGCGGAAACGTAAAATAGCGGTCTACAGAGATGACGGCAATACACACCGTAACGTAATTTGACGGCGTCGTAATATTTCTGACGGCGACAAGTGGTAGTGCGCACAGGGCTGCCAACTATCCTTAGCTATAAGGTGCCATATTTAGGATAAAAAGTGCCAAATAGAAAAATAAAAGCGTCAAAAATGCACCATCCTTTTTAATTCTTCCCATTTAGCGATAAAATAAGAACAACATTTGTAAAACAAAAGTGCAATGCCAAAATGAGATAAACCAGTTGAATAACCTTTAGAAATATTGAAATATATTATATTGAAATATATATATATATTATTGAAATATTATTATTATTGAAAAGCGCTATTTTGGTACTAAGTGCCACATTGAAAAATTAAATGCCATTTGATGTAAAATAAGGCCAAAAAGGGCACGGATCTAACAAGTTGACCACGGCGCACTGTGAGGCAAAAAAAATTTGCTGTGGACAAATCAATTTTGAGAGCCCAAATATTAACTGATTTCAAATTTCTTTTTTTAAATAAAAGGCAATTAAATTTCGCGTCGCTCTTTCCATGGCGATTTTTCAAAAAAGGTCTGGATTTTTATTTATTAATGTTGAAAAATGAAAGAAAAAAATTTTACGTTTGAATGCTTCCACTTTTTTGGAAAATACTTCAAATGCCTGTAATTATTTAAAAAACTATTCATAAACATTTTTCCATAGGAAACATTTAATTAAAAAATATTTTTAATTTGCCGATATTTTTGAAATTTCGGATATCGACTCTAGACCCTTAAAGGATGATAATAGAAGAAGAATAATTTCGATATAGCTATCAAGGGACGTGACACCTCCCATACAAACTTAAGTTTTCACACAACATTTCTCTGGAAGTATTTATCGTAGAGTGCTTCAACTTAGTATAGAGATATATAATATCAACGCCAAACTCATGGAAAAAATGGGATTTATTGAAAAACGAGGCGTGGTACCTCCCATAAAAACTGAATTTCTCCCATTAGAATGTGTATGGGAGGTACCACGCCCCCTTTTTCTATAACTCTCATTTTTTTCCATGAGTTTGGCGTTGATATTATTTATCTCTGTACTAAGTTGCAGCACTCTACGATGAATTTTTCCAGAGATATGTTGTGCGAAAAGTTCAGTTTATATGGGAGGTGGCACGCCCCTTGATATATCGAAATTATTTTGATTCTATTATCACCCTTTAAGGGTCTATAGTCGATGTCCAAAATATCAATAATATCGTTTCGATCGAGTTTTTCGATTAGAAAAAAAAACGGCTTTCAATATATGTATATCAGTATAGATGGCAAATTAAAAATATTTTTTTCATTAAATGTTTCCTATGGAAAAATATATATATTTGTATATAGTACATATGTATGTACATACGTTCAATATTTTTAGGAAGTGCTTTCTGACGAAGTTTCGTTTCACACTCATATTGCTTATCTTCAAGCCCGTTAAATGGTAAATGGTAATATTTAGGGATTGGATAAAGCGCCAAAAAAATACCACACAACTTTATCTGTAAGTAACCTTCGTCATCCTTAGGAAACCATCTCCTATTTTCCCATTTTTCAGTTTTCAAAGTCAATTTATTGAGCCTTAATCGCGAAATAACATAAGCGAATTTTTTCAAAACTAACTTTTTAATGCAGAAATGCTTCAAAATTAAATTTATAAAAATAATGTCGCTAACGTTATTTTCGCGGTTGGGGCTCAATATGTATATGTCCCGAAAGAAACAGGAGACATTAGAATTTTTGTGTGTTTCGTTAATTTCCTGAACCTCCCCTGTTTTTATGCTATGTACGGATGCGCAATACCGATATGATTTTCAATACATATATAAATATCGTTGTACGGTATATAGGCTAATTTATATCGATGACAGGAGTTTCGATACAATATCGATAAAATGGGGCGTATTCTTGTTTTCGTACGAGTCGAAAACTTTAAATTTGTGTATAGAAAATGATAGGGAAATTTCATGAAAACAAGAATACGCCCCAATATTTTGTTTTTGTCTCTGAATTACCGCACACTTTCTTATGTCCCAGGGATTTTGAATTGTAAATAAAATTGAGTAGTTGGAACAAATTTTGTTACCGACAAACAACTTTTGTTCAAATTATTATTATTTTTTAATGAATTTATGCGCTATTTGAAACTTGAATGAAGGATTGACTTGAATCCGTTCGAAACATTATTTTATGTTATGTGTAAATTATATGTTCTAACAAGTATATGTCAGTACACAAATAAAGCCCGCGTAAAAATAATATATGTAGCTAACCGTGTACAACCAGAATTACAAAATTTACAACAATTCACCAACGGATGTAAGGGCGACATCTATGCTTGGAGCTTTGAAGATTACTCTATTTAAGTACATTCTCACGAATAGATGTCACCGTTGCAGGAAACAGCTGATTTTAACCTTTGTTTTGTCATTTCCTTATCACAGCAGTTTTTGTAAAGTTTTCCATCATCTGTTTACTATCGAAGTTAAAATTATTTTCCGAAATTTGTTCTAATAAATGATAACGCTATATCTGTGTCTCTATGCTACGAGCAATGTCGGAGGTTAATGTTAAAGCAGGCATTGAGTGCATATTGAAACGCATCGAAGAGGCATATGCTCGTCGGCCCGCGGTATTGTTTCAGAAAACTACTGTTGGGGAAGAAAGTTTTGATGCATAAATTTTTTCCAGGAGCATGTGAAAATGGCTAAGCCACTGCTGGTAGCCGTCAGCAAAACAAAGCCGGTTGAAATGATAATTGAAGCATATAAGGCTGGTCAACGTCATTTCGGTGAGAACTACGTGCAAGAGCTGGTGGAAAAGGCACAGCATCCAGACATTTTGCAACATTGTCCGGAAATCAAATGGCATTTTATTGGTCATCTGCAAAATAATAAAATTAATAAAGTAAGTCGGTTAGGTTGCACGCTAGATGCATTTGTATATGATGATTGAATAATGCCATAATGTGATATTTATCTTTAGATACTAAAACTTCCAAATCTGTACATGATTCAAACTGTCGACAGCGAAAAGCTTGCCACTGGTTTAGATTCTGCGTGGGGGAAAATACATGGTGACAATAAAACTCCTCTATCTGTTCTTATACAAGTCAATACAAGTGGTGAAGAAGGTAAAAAAATAATAGAAAAATTAACACAATAATGATACTAAAAGTAATAAAAATAAAAATTTTACCAGCAAAGAACGGCGTGCAACCCAGTGAGACCCCTGCGCTTTTCAAATATATCCATAATAATTTAAAAAACCTTAAATTAGAAGGTCTTATGACAATTGGAGCATTTGGCTTTGACTATACGAGTGGTCCAAATCCAGATTTTATCTCATTGATGAATGTACATCGCCTAATTTTCGAAGAAAATGCCCTTGAACCACATGCCGTGCA
>NW_023458558.1:770019-773336 GCF_013731165.1 Rhagoletis pomonella
TTTCACCACGTGAAAAAGCATCTCATCTTCCATCCGAATCAACCAAATAGTGAAAATTGTTTTTTTGACACCTAAGCCCGCTTTCCGTAGACCAGGTCACATTTTATGTTATGTGTAAATTATATGTTCTAACAAGTATATGTCAGTACACAAATAAAGCCCGCGTAAAAATAATATATGTAGCTAACCGTGTACAACCAGAATTACAAAATTTACAACAATTCACCACGGATGTAGGGGCGACATCTATGCTTAGAGCTTTGAAGATTACTCTATTTAAGTACATTCTCACGAATAGATGTCACCGTTGCAGGAAAACAGCTGATTTTAACCTTTGTTTTGTCATTTCCTTATCACAGAAGTTTTTGTAAAGTTTTCCATCATCTGTTTACCATCGAAGTTAAAATTATTTTCCGAAATTTTTTCTCATAAATGATAACGCTGTATCTGTGTCTCTATGCTACGAGCAATGTCGGAGGTTAATGTTAAAGCAGGCATTGAGTGCATATTGAAACGCATCGAAGAGGCATATGCTCGTCGACCCGTGGTATTGTTTCAGAAAACTACTGTTGGGGGGAAGAAAGTTTTGATGCATAAATTTTTTCCAGGAGCATGTGAAAATGGCTAAGCCACTGCTGGTAGCCGTCAGCAAAACAAAGCCGGTTGAAATGATAATTGAAGCGTATACGGCTGGTCAACGTCATTTCGGTGAGAACTACGTGCAAGAGCTGGTGGAAAAGGCACAGCATCCTGACATTTTGCAACATTGTCCGGAAATCAAATGGCATTTTATTGGTCATCTGCAAAATAATAAAATTAATAAAGTAAGTCAATTAGGTTGCACGATAGATGTATTTGTATATGATGATTGAATAATGCCATAATGTGATATTTATCTTTAGATACTAAAACTTCCAAATCTGTACATGATTCAAACTGTCGATAGCGAAAAGCTTGCCACTGGTTTAGATTCTGCGTGGGGGAAAATACAAGGTGATGATAAAACCCCTCTATCTGTTCTTATACAAGTCAATACAAGTGGTGAAGAAGGTAAAAAAATAATAGAAAAATTAATACAATAATGATACTAAAAGTAATAAAAATAAATATTTTACCAGCAAAGAACGGCGTGCAACCCAGTGAGACCCCTGCGCTTTTCAAATATATCCATAATAATTTAAAAAACCTTAAATTAGAAGGTCTTATGACCATTGGAGCATTTGGCTTTGACTATACGAGTGGTCCAAATCCAGATTTTATCTCATTGATGAATGTGCATCGCCTAATTTTCGAAGAAAATGCCCTTGAACCACATGCCGTGCAAGTATCAATGGGAATGTCGGATGATTTTGAAAAAGCGGTAAGCGCATTAGTTAGTTACATACATACATATGCCCAAGCACAAAAGTATACATACGGAGAATTTTTCACAATGTGTGAGATTTTTTTTATTTTAATTTCTTTTCGCCAAGTTTTTGTAAAAATATGGCTCATAATACCATAAAAATGCAGTTTTTCCCAAATCTTTTTTTTTTTTTTGCATGGAAGAAAATAACACCATCAGCAAAAAAAAAACGTCAAAAATCACTTAAAACTGCACTTTATTGTACTAAAATTTAATGAGTTACAAAACTTCGTAATGAAAATTGTTCTAAAAAATCTGATAACAGACTTGAAAATTTGTTGTATGCAAATTTGTTGAATTTTCCGGAGTTTTGCACAATTTTTAGAAATTTAAATTCTATTGGCCTTATTCATAAAAAATAAAGTAGGTTTAAAGAGCTTTATAAATTGACGTTTTCATATATTTTTCAATTTATAAACCTTTTATAAAGCTATTTTATTTTTTATGAATAAGGCCATTAGTCCTTTGTTGTAGTACCTTTAAACCTTATTTCAGAAAAGAAATGTAATACATGGTGAAAAATTCTTAAATATTATTGACAAATAAATGTGAAAGTCGCAATTTCGTGATTATACCTAAACCAGCCTCTCGAGTCTAGACTTATGTATGTGCATACATGCATATGTATGCCAAACACATAAGTTCTGTTCGCTATGCAAATGTCAGTAAGAATAAAGAAAAAAACTTACTAAGTTTTGCGCGAACAGGAATTAGCAAACATTTGCAACCTCACTGTCAGCTAGCGTCCACGGTTGCATTTCGAGCAAAATATGACCTTTTCGGAAGTCACGGTCGGAATTCCTATATTAACAGTGGTGTCGACTGCGTTCCGATTACGAATACAGCTGTTTGAGCCGAGTACAATTCAATTGTTTGGAATTAATGAAATTAATTGAATAAAAAAATATTTAGATACTTCTTTCATTAGTAAATCGCAACAAGATTGTTAATTTTTAAATTTAGTGAACTTGTTCATTCAAATTAATGTTGAAAAAATTGCAACCGTGTGCCGCAATCCTGGCAAATTTTTCCAGCACGAATTTTCTACTTCCCTTCCAAATGGTATGTCAAAATTGTGCTCTCTCCTTGCAAGCTTTACCGAGTTTTTGGCCAAACGAACACGATTTGGTAACTAGTCGTACCAACTCACGATTGAGAGAATACAAAGGTTGCGCCGATCTCGGACCGCTATTCCTCTCTTAACGAATTTGACAGAATCGCTGTTTGCATGACGTCACACTGGTGCAACTTGTTTACGTTTTCCTTGCAACATTTTTTCTTCTTCTTCCATTCTTGCTCACGTTTTGGCATTTCTCTCTCGCAATTGCACCAGTGTGACGTCACACACAAGTTATTCTCAAAAATCCTCTCCGATCGGCGCAATCTTGTATTCTATCATTCTTGGTACCAACTTGTACAAGTTTTTTGCATAGCGAACACTCCTATTGTGGCTGTTCACGCTTGCCTGGTTATCAGGTTGTCTGGTTAAAAATTATTATTCTATAGTGTATTTTATTGTACCAAACTGAACAAACAATATAACCGGACAGCCTGATAACAAAACAGGCGTGGAAACCTGCATTTATAATCTCTTGGTAGACACTTACAAGCGCATTTTTTTCTGATTTTCCAGATCGAAGCAGGCAGTACCATTGTTCGTGTTGGGAGTGCTATATTCGGCTTCCGGCCAAAGAAAACCGCCTAATTTGAATGAAGGAAAAAGGAAGGATATGCTTATTTTTTTTTCTTTGTTGTATCTACATACATAAGTACATACATATATGTTTGTAAATATTACCGATTTCTCTTAACGTGCAACATATTCCCTTATGGAAAAGTGTGCCGTATACGCTTTGCAAAAAATATAAATGTTTTTCTACAAAAAAGTTGCACGTCAAGAGAAAAATCCTAA
>NW_023458558.1:773436-777897 GCF_013731165.1 Rhagoletis pomonella
TAAATGTTTTTCTACAAAAAAGTTGCACGTCAAGAGAAAAATCCTAATAGCTTTCGTCTCATTGCGAGTCTTACCAATCGCGAAAAAAATAAACATAAAAAGAACGCCCAAAATATTTCAAAAAAAGAAAAAGTTAATTACTATGTATAACTTCGAAAATATTTCAAAAAGTGGTCAAATTCATTTCGTATTTACGAAAAAATTAGTGCCCCTAATATTCTCACATAGTGTACATAGATATGTATGTATATGTACATATCGTCGATGTTTTTGCAAAACCGCCCATCGACCAATTGCAAAACCGCCTATCTTGCGGCTCTCAAATTTTACAGGAGAGCGATTCGTTTGCGAGAGTCTTGTCGAACTAAATCTCGAATTTTATTTGCTTGCGATCAGTGTTGCCAAACATCGGCTTTTCCTACCAAAACTGGTAGGTTTTTTTCCATTTGGTAGGTTGGTAGGCTTGATTGGATTTTGGTAGGTTTCGGGACTACGAGTAATAGTTATTTGAGAAAAATAGAAAATATGTATCTCTAAAATATTTCAGCGGTGCGTTCGTATAACGGCGGCCGCAAACATGATTCCTCAGTACAAACGTATACCCTTATTATTGACAATATACAATATGAACATCCATATATACTTTATGGCGTACTTGGACCAAGATTCCAGGAAAGTCTGCCAATGGGCTTGTACCCAACCATATTCTGGGCGGAGGTCTTCGCAATAGAATTATGTGTTCGCGAATTTTATCGTAGAAGGCAAATGAGGCCAGAATAAATATTATGTCAGATATTCAGGCAGCGTTAGAAGCCTTAGAGTCTTAAAACGGCATCAAGGCTTGTGAACTCTTGAGCCACCTGGTAGCCCACAATAGCGTACCGCTGTGGAGGGTTCAGGGACATGAAGGGTTTGAAGGCAACGAAAGGGCTGACTGTCTTGCAAAGAGTGGAGCCCAAATGCGTTTGCATAGTTCCGAACCTTTGTGCGATACACTGCAGACCTACTTAGGAGCTAGCTGGGAATTTCTGCACACTGGCGGAAGTCGAAGCGAATAAGACAATCAAAGAGATTCATAACTTTTCAGGAGGAACTCCGAAAGATACCTTGAACTTAAAACTTTTACTGGCTACCTGACAGCACACTGCAAGTTAACGTACCGATTGAATTAAAGGGTCTTTCTCTAGAGACTGGCTGTAGGTTTTGTGGGCCGGTGAAGGAAATCCCAGAGTATATTCAATGTGCCTGCCCACGAAGCAAGAATAGTAGATTGATGCACCTTGGGGAAGGATTGTCTTCTCCATCTAAAATTTGGAACATGGCATCATCCAAAGTGCTGAACATTTTAAGTAGCCTAATATTGGAGCGATTACAATTAGGATTTAGCACAATATATCTTCTTAAGTCGCAACGCGGGTATCTCCGACGTAATAATAATAACATAGTTACTTGACACGAATAAAGACGCTAGGGTCTTTTGACGGCGAAAAAGGATGCGTGAAAAAAAATTTGCGAAAAAAGACGCGTAAACATGGATTCAACATCATTCCGGAAAAACTCTTTGGAGAATTCGTTTACTCGCAAACATAGTTGACCGCGAAAATAAGTCTTCTTCGTCTTTCTTCCCCGACAAAGGGGTTAACGCGTCTTTCTTTGCCCTCGCCTATGTTAAGAGTTCTCCTTCGCCGAAATTTTTTTTCGCTGTCAACTTTTGAGCTCGCGTGTTTATTCGTATCTAATGACGATATGTATGTATGTACAGTAAAATAAATCGTTTTTTTTTTTTTTATTGTACTAGCTGTGTTTTAGTTTTACTAAATGTTATGTTAGCTATGTTTTTAATAAATTTGACATTGAAAAAGATATTAAAACTGAAAAAAATGTTTGGTAGGTCTTGGTTGGTTATGGTAGGAAAGTTTGGTTGGAAAAAAAATGTGTATGTGGCACGCTGCTTGCGATATCAATTGCGAGCATTTATCATCACTTTTTCACTTTTTGGAAAAAAACACAGAATTACACATACATGAAGGCTTTGACCTTTTAAAAAAGTTGTATTTGCTTCGTCTGCAAAACATTAAAAATTTTAGTTGGGGCCTTTCTACAGTTCAACCATACAAGCATATGTATTTTTATGCCCGCTGAATCATCCACCGAACAGCTTGGACCCATGCCAGTGAGGATGCGAAGTTGTTTATTTTCGTTTGAAATATGTACTTTTATACAAGATCTTTTTTGTATCATACTTTTATATGTGTAGATATGTACATTAGGGTGGCCCAAAAATACATAAGATAATCAAATATCCTATCCTATCTCAAAAAGCTTTCCAAGAGCGCCCTATTCCAAGAGTTGTGTTGAAAAACACCCTATCTCAAAATTTGGTTGAAGAACAACCTATGTTACTTCAAAATGTATTAAAAATGTGCTGAAATAGGGCGTTATTGAATCGGCAGCTGAGATAGGGCGTTTTTGAAACGAATTCTGAAGTAGGACGATCTTCCATTCAGCCTGCGATATACATACATAGATGTGGACATTCAAATACGTGCGTGCTAAATTTTGGTATGAAAGTATTATTTTTAAATACCAACATTTTTAAACGAAAATCAAATAAAAAGTATTCACTTTTACTATGCATTATTTCCCTCAGTGTAGTGACGACTCTCTACCCGCTTTCATAAGATCATCTGCGCACATTATTTAAGTTCGTAAGAACTTCATGTGGCAACCCTTTTTAAAAATTTGTTAGTCCAAAGCTTATGCGTACACCTTTCGTGTGATACCCATATTGTGGTATTAAATAAACTTAAGTTTGTATTAAGCATCGCTCTATTTTTTAGAAATGTGGCAACCCAGTTCAAAAATATTTTTAAATATCTTCACTCGCTTTTAGTTTTGATGAAGAAACTTAAATATTTTATTGAGCCTTTAAATAATTTTACATTTTCAAATATCTGGCCAGCCTATTTTTCAAAAGTTTTACCACGTACCTACAGAAATAATCGAGAAGAATGCAAACAAAAAATAGACACATCCATTGAGCTGGTTGTGCGTGATGTGGTTATGAAAACATAAAATAATAAGCATCATAGTGTTATTTTATGAAGACTTCTGAAGGGAAATAGTATTATTCCAAAATACATAATCGATTTCAAAATAAAAAGAAATACGTGTACCCTTATTTTTGATATTCTTCCAATCTGTGGGGTGGCTGGACGAAAAAAAATTTGGGCCACCCTAATGTACATACACACGTTTGCTTGCACAAACATATGTACGCTACATACATTAGGATGGTCACAGTTTTCTTTCTTCCAACCACCCCCAGCATTGAAGAATATCGAAAGTAAGGAGAGCCGTTTATTTTTCATTTTGAAATTCGTTAAGTATTCAACCGTGCCGCCGCACACTGGGGCCAAGCCGGCTCAAAACTCAATTTTTAAGAACTGGGGTTTATTCCCCATTGAATTCTACATTTGGGGGTAAGTTTTCAGCTTTCTATCGTTTTTAGACTGGAAGATATGCGTGTCTAAACTTGACAAATTTGAACAATAGTTTTTTCAAAGCTTAGAAATTAAAATGTGAAATTCAAATTGTTACTGTAAGAAGGCGGTATTATATTTCGTTATTTTGTCTTTACCATTACTTTTAGTGTATTTTTTTTTTTGAATTATGTGTTTTAAAAAAATTATGTTCAAAAAAACTGAACTAACCTCTATTTTTGCAAGTGTACTTTAAAAAATTTTTTTTTTTTTAATGAGCAAAGCGCGTTTTAAATTCGGCAGCACTGCAATAAAATATGTTCCTTATTAAGAATTCGAGTTCAAAACCAAAAGCACTTCGAGCATTTTTAAATAAATTGGTTTTAAAAATTTCACTTTGATTTTAAATATACTTGTGGTTATGTTTAATTTTGTTTCGTTTCGAACTTAAACTGTTTATTATCTTAAGGCTGCTCAATGATTAAAAAGCGGATTTAGTTCGAACAAGGACTTTAGAAACTTTAGAGAGATCTATATTTAGTAGGAAAACGAGTCGCACCGAAAATTTAGAAAACGGTTTCAATAGATTGTTAGTTTCATCAGATCCTCTGATACCTGCTCGCGCTTGTTACCAGTGGTCACAAACCGGAGATCTTTCTTTGGCGAAGCAATGGAGTTAGTAGAACTTGAAGCGAATAATATTAGTTTAACGGGGCTTGGATGGGATTGCGACTGTGAGGGATAAGTGTTACAGTTTTCATTACATAATGCTTATCATAACTATAAGACACCCACATATTGACAAGTTTTTACTATCTTTTACTATTATTTAATTTTAATTATTATTTTTTTATAAAAAATATGGTTTATTCCTTATCAAAAACCGAATAAATCTAAGTTTCAAACTTCGTAAAAATATCGACGTTTTCAATTAGATATTTAGAAAAGATTTTGAGTGCGTATTTTTGTAGCCCATTCA
>NW_023458558.1:777997-783279 GCF_013731165.1 Rhagoletis pomonella
TGAATGGGCTACAAAAATACGCACTCAAAATCTTTTCTAAATATCTAGTTGAAAACATCGATATTTTTACGAAGCTTGAAACTTAGATTTATTCGGTTTTTGATAAGGAATAAACCATATTTTTTATAAAAAAATCATAATTAAAATCAAATAATAATAAAAGATAGTAAAAACTTGTCAATATGTGAGTGTCTTATAGTTATGATAAGCATTATGTAATGAAAACTGTAACACTTATCCCTCACAGTCGAAATCCCATCCAAGCCGCGTTAAACTAATATTATTCGCTTCAAGTTCTACTAACTGCATTGCTTCGCCAAAGAAAGATCTCCGGTTTGTGACCACTGGTAACAAGCGCGAGCAGGTATCAGAGGATCTGATGAAACTAACAATCTATTGAACCGTTTTCTAAATTTTCCGTGCGACTCGTTTTCCTACTAAATATAGATCTCTCTAAAGTTTCTAAAGTCCTTGTTCGAACTAAATCCGCTTTTTATTCATTTAGCAGCCTTAAAATAATAAACAGTTTAAGTTCGAAACGAAACAAAATTAAACATAACCACAAGTATATTTAAAATCAAAGTGCAATTTTTAAAACCAATTTATTTAAAAATGCTCGAAGTGCTTTTGGTTTTGAACTCGAATTCTTAATAAGGAACATATTTTATTGCAGTGCTGCCGAATTTAAAAGCGATTTGCTCAATAATAAAAAAAAAACAAAATATTTTTAAAAGTACACTTGCAAAAAAAGAGGTTAGTTTTCTTACAGTAAATTTGAATTTCACATTTTAATTTCTAAGCTTAGAAAAAACTATTGTTCAAATTTGTCAAGTTAAGACACGCATATCTCCCAGTCTAAAAACGATAGAAAGCTGAAAACGTACCCCCAAATGTAGAATTTAATGGGGAATAAACCCCAGTTCTTAAAAATTGAGTTTTGAGCACGCTTGGCCCCAGTGCGCGGCGGCACGGTTAAATACTTAACGAATTTCAAAATGAAAAATAAACGGCTCTCCTTACTTTCGATATTCTTCAGTGCTGGGGGTGGTTGGAAGAAAGAAAACTTTGACCACCCTAATATGTACATTAGGGTGGCCCAATTTTTTTTCGTCCAGCCACCCCACAGATTGGAAGAATATCAAAAATAAGGGTACACGTATTTTTTTTATTTTGAAATCGGTTATGTATTTTACATGGAGAAAAGACATTGCTATAAAATCGTTAAAAATAAATATTTTTTTATGGAATTATACTATTTCCCTTCAGAAGTCTTCAGAAAATAACACTGTGATGATTATTATTTTATGTTTTCATAACCACATCACGCACGACCAGCTCAATGGATGTGTTTATTTTTTATTTTGCATTCTTCTCGATTATTTCTGTAGGTACGTGGTAAAAATTTTGAAAAATAGGCTGGCCAGATATTTGAAAATGTAAAATTATTTAAAGGCTCAATAAAATATTTAAGTTTCTTCATCAAAACTAAAAGCGTGTGAAGATATTTAAAAATATTTTTGAACTGGGTTGCCACATTTCTAAAAAATTGAGCGATGATTAATAGATTAATACAAATTTAAGTTCATTTAATACCACAATATGGGTATCACACGAAAGGTGTACGCATAAGCTTTGGACTAACAAGTTCTTAAAAAGGGTTGCCACATGAAGTTCTTACGAACTTAAATAATGTGCGCAGATGATCTTATGAAAACGGGTAGAGAGTCGTCACTACACTGAGGGAAATAATGCATAGTAAAAGTGAATACTTTTTATTTGATTTTCGTTTAAAAATGTTGGTATTTAAAAATAGTACTTTCATACCAAAATTTAGCACGCACGTATTTGAATGTCCACATCTAAGTATGTATATCGCAGGCTGAATGGAAGATCGCCCTATTTCAGAATTCGATTCAAAAACGCCTTATCTCAGCTGCCGATTCAATAACGCCCTATTTCAGCACATTTTTAATACATTTTGAAGTGACATAGGTTGTTCTTCAACCAAATTTTGAGATAGGACGTTTTTCAACACAACTCTGGAATAGGGCGCTCCTGGAAAGCTATTTGAGATAGGATAGGATATTTGATTATCCTATGTATTTTTGGGCCACCCTAATGTACATATCTACACATATAAAAGTATGATACAAAAAAGATCTTGTATAAAAGTACATATTTCAAACGAAAATAAACAAGTTCGCATCCTCACTGGCATGGCTCCAAGCTGTTCGGTGGATGATTCAGCGGGCATAAAAATACATATGCTTGTGTGGTTGAACTGTAGAAAGGCCCCAACTAAAATTTTTCATGCTTTGCAGAAGAAGCAAATACAACTTTTTTAAAAGGTCAAACCCTTCATGTATGTGTAATTCTGTGTTTTTTTTTTTCAAAAAGTGAAAAAGTGATGATAAATGCTCGCAATTGATATCGCAAGCAGCGTTGCCACAGACACATGTTTTTTCCAACCAAAATTTCCTACCATAACCAACCAAAACCTACCAAACATTTTTTCAGTTTTAATATTTTTTTCAATGTCAAATTTATTAAAAACATAGCTAACATAGCATTTAGTAAAACTAAAACACAGCTAGTACAATAAAAAAAAAAACGATTTATTTTACTGTACATACATACATATCGTCATTAGATACGAATAAAGACGCGAGCTCAAAAGTTGACAGCGAAAAAAAATTTCGGCGAAGGAGGACTCTTAACATAGGCGAGGACAAAGAAAGACGCGTTAACCCCTTTGACGGGGAAGAAAGACGAAGAAGACTTATTTTCGCGGTCAACTATGTTTGCGAGTATACGAATTCTCCAAAGAGTTTTTCCGGAATGATGTTGAATCCATGTTTACGCGTCTTTTTTCGCAAATTTTTTTCACGCATCCTTTTTCGCCGTCAAAAGACCCTAACGTCTTTATTCGTGTCAAGTAACTATATTATTATTATTACGTCGGAGATACCCGCGTTCCGACTTAAGAAGATATATTGTGCTAAATCCAAATTATAATCGCTTCAATATTAGGCTATTTAAAATGTTCAGCACTTTGGATGATGCCATGTTCCAAATTTTAGATGGAGAAGACAATCCTTCCCCAAGGTGGATCAATCTACTATTCTTGCTTCGTGGACAGGCACATTGAATATACTCTGGGATTTCCTTCACCGGCCGACAAAACCTACAGTCAGTCTCTAGAGAAATACCCTTTAATTCAATCGGTACGTTAACTTGCAGTGTGCTGTCAGGTAGCCAGTAAAAGTTTTAAGTTCAAGGTATTTTTCGGAGTTCCTCCTGAAAAGTTATGAATCTCTTTGATTGTCTTATTCGCTTCGACTTCCGCCAGTGTGCAGCAATTCCCAGCTAGCTCCTAAGTAGGTCTGCAGTGTATCGCAAAAATGCTCGGAACTATGCAAACGCATTTGGGCACCACTCTTTGCAAGACAGTCAGCCCTTTCGTTGTCTTCAAACCCTTCATGTCCCTGAACCCTCCACAGCGGTACGCTATAGTGGGCTCCCAGGTGTCTCAAGAGTTCACAAGCCTTGATGGTGTTTTAAAAGACTCTAAGGCTTCTAACGCTGCCTGAATATCTGACATAATATTTATTCTGGCCTCATTTGCCTTCTACGATAAAATTCGCAAACACATAATTCTATTGCGAAGACCGCCCAGATTATGGTTGGGTACAAGCCCATTGGCAGACTTTCCTGGAATCTTGGTCCAAGTACGCCATAAAGTATATATGGATGTTCGTATTGTATATTGTCAATAATAAGGGTATACGTTTGTACTGAGGAATCATGTGTGCGGCCGCCGTTATACGAACGCACCGCTGAAATATTTTAGATACATATTTTCTATTTTTCTCAAATAACTATTACTCGTAGTCCCGAAACCTACCACAATCCAATCAAGCCTACCAAATGGAAAAAAACCTATCAGTTTTGGTAGGAAATGCCTATGTTTGGCAACACTGATCGCAAGCGAATAAAATTCGAGATTTTGTTCGACAAGACTCTCGCAAACGAATCGCTCTCCTGTAAAATTTGAGAGCCGCAAGATAGGCGGTTTAGCAATTGGTCGATGGGCGGTTTTGCAAAAACATCGATGATATGTACATATTAGGTTTGTTCGTCGAAAATCCAGCAAGAATTATCCAACACTCAAAATATCAGAGAGTAAGAAAAAATTTTCTCAAATTCTCTCTCATGCTGAGAAACTTGCAAATTTCTGCACGAACGCAAATTTGCAGGAATTTGCAAGTTTCCCTGCCAGCTGGCGTCCACGGTTGCATTTCAAACATAAAAAATTTTTATAGAATTTTTAAAATTCTTTCGGATGGCCAAAAACAGGATATACATGTATATTTCTTGTTGTTCTGACTTTCTTTGACATACATTTCAATTTCTTCATCGTACTAGCTGTTGGGTTTCTTAAATCGACTCTGGTTGCAATTGCATTCCGATTGCGAATATCATTTTTTTCAGCCGAATTAAGTTCAAATCATTGGAATTAACGAAATTAATTATATCAACAATTATTTACTTCCTTTTTTCATAAAAAAATCGCTCGTGTTTATAAATTTTTAAATTTAACGAACTAATTTATTCAAATTATTTTAGACAAAAATGCAACCATGCGCCACAACCACATGTTTTTCGTGTTTGCAAATTCTTGCTGGCAAAATTTTTTCCAGCAAGAATTTGCAACTTCTCTCCAAGAGAACTGTCACTTTGCTCTCACAATTTTTGAGTGTTGGATAATTTTTTGGTCTGCACGAACGCGATTTGGGCAAAAATCGTGATAATTCGTACATATTCGTACAAATTTTTTGCTCGACGAACAAACCTATTATGTACTATGTATAATATGAGTTTGAATGATTGGAATGTTTTCCATTCATTCATTCACATTCTTCCATTTGAAGGTAGAAAATATAAAACAAAATGTATATTCATAACTAACAAAATTCCAAACGCTGAGTGTTTTGTATGTGAAGTAAAATATTCAAATCTACCGTACTCTGTTTGGCTAGAAGTTTGAATGAATTCATGCAGCCCCATAGTACCTATACATATCTATGTACACTATGTGAGAATTTTAGGGGCACTAATTTTTTCGTAAATACGAAATGAATTTGACCACTTTTTGAAATATTTTCGAAGTTTTACATGGAAATAAACTTTTTCTTTTTTTGAAATAATTAATTAATAATAATGAGACGAAAGCTGTTAGGATTTTTCTCTTGACGTGCAACTTTTTTGTAGAAAAACATTTA
>NW_023458558.1:783379-792804 GCF_013731165.1 Rhagoletis pomonella
CACAGCAACGAAACAAATGACTGATATTTTAATGTCACCTTGTATTTTTTTTTTTTTTTTTTCGTGAAACCTAGATTACTTATAAGTACCGTGCCGTACAAAATTATTGGCTCGGAGACACTTTCATCTGATCACAATTTCTAATCAGATCTTTTAGAAAAATGTTTAAAATGTAGCTTTTGAGCCAATTAGTAAAGTGCAAGTCTGAAGTTACCAGAAAATTTCGTTGATTTTTTGCAATTATTTATTTTTTGCTGACAGTGTCTTCCACATACAAAAAAATGTCGAACATAGTTTGTATGGAAGAAACTCTCAGTAAAAACAATACCAAATGTATTGCCTCGTTCAAAGCCATGAGCAAAATCGTGAATACATGGTTTTCCGCAAAACAAGCGGATCTTAGTAATTTTGATAAAAATCTTAACGAACTCCGCACAGCTTTGAAAAGTACTGGAATTTCTCAAACTGTCAAAATCCATTTTATCCTTAAACATTTAAAGCAATCTATTTCATTATTGAATAACGATGGTTTAGGATTATGGTCCGAGCAGGCCGGGAAGTCAGTTCGTAGGGAATTCATTAAATTCTGGGAAAGATTCAAAATAAATATGATTGATAAACCAACTTTTGTGAGTCGCCTGAAGAAAACTGTAATGACATTTTCATTCCAGCATATCTAAAAACTTAACTAAATAATAAAATATTTAAATACTTAAATGCGTGACTATATTATATGGTAAGCCAACAAAAAAAATAAAAGGAAACAAAAAAATATCGCTAGCTTAGAAAGAAAAGTTGCTAAGTCCCATTTTAAAAATTTTACAGGAGAGGAAAAAATCTTCCTATAGCCATTTTCTTTAACTATTTCACAAGACTTTGAATCAAACATTTTGCGCGTTTAAAGCAAAGCAAAACTCCATAAGAATCAGAAGGATTCGATATTTATTAAAAGATGTCGTATTATTTTGGCCTTATCGGATTTGTGGTGCTTCTTTTGGACTTAGCAAATTTTCCTTTTATTGCTTATGAAGAGGAAAAAATAAAACAAATACCTTTATAATTTTCGAAACGATGCGTATTCAATTTCTTTAGCCTCCTATATCAAAATATGAGTTTTCATAAAAAGTGGACTTAGCAACTTTTCACTCTAAGCTAGCGATATAAAAAAATAAAGCAAGAAAAAAATATAAAAAAATAAAACCAAAAAAACCAAAAAAAGAACAAAGAGGTGCAAAGTAAGTTGCCTCTACGTGGTGCGCCTTGGAAACGATTGAAACCGGCTAAAAACTTACATAAACTTATATTTTCACATAATATATATACACACATTTACTCACACATACATTGTTGAATATTTAATTCACAAGGATGTTTTTCTCTTTCGCAAAAGTCGGTCCTAGCATAACTATGTAAAATGTGGATATCTTTAAAACAGGAGCAGCTAGGATTTCAATTCAAAGGGATTCTTAACCTAAAAATATCAACAAATACAACCCTGCTTTCAGTTTTTGTCGACATTTTTATGCAACCTATCTTTGCTTCCTGCCCACCGTGATATGTAACGCAGCGTTTCGCCAACCACTTTTGATTACTGCTTAGCGCTGCGTACAATTGGAGACTATTGTTTAATGTTTAAGAATTCGCAAGTGTGTGGATGAAAAGTTAAACGCTTTGTGGTGTCGGAGAATGGTATCAAATTTTGTTGTGTGGTAAATGCGAGTATTGGTGTGCGCTGTCGTAAAAAATATTTATGTAAATATTTGGAAAATTGATATGCGCATGCGAACACGCTTAAATTCGTTAATTTTTCTTCAAAAATATGTTGGGTTATTAACTAAAACTGGAGCTCAGAGTTTGGTGCGGATATAGTCTATTATGAGGCATGGATATACATTAGTAAATGAGGGATTTAAAAAAAAAAACTCGCATATTTGAAGAATCAGTTGTATGGGAGCTAAATTTTGTAGCAAATTTGCATATAATAAAAATAAGCTCGCGTAAAAAGTTTCAGTCGGATCTATATAAAGCATAGTGTTTAGTTTGCGTTTAAATAACAGAAAGGAAGACGTACAGACGAACATTCGAACAAGACTTACAGGGCAATTCTGGAAACTATTTATCTGAAAGCTCTTTACATTCTTTCGAAAAACTATTGAAAGATCAGCTAACTAGGAGGTCTTAGCGTTACGATGTTCGCCTTTAAGCAAATAAGTTTCTTTTAATTAAATTAAATAAAAAAAAAAAACATCATTTTAAAGCAATACAAAATAATAAATAAATAAAAAATTAATTACGAGAAGAAAAAAATTAAATGAAAATAAGGCAAAAATAAAAAAAAAATATTTTTAAAATGAAAATAATTTTTTTTCTTAAAGTTAAAAAAAGATAAAACAAAAGACGGAATCAGTATTCAAAAATTAAACAAAAGAAATATTTCTGTTTTTGAAGCATAATCTAAAAATCAAAGGAAAATTTTATGAACAAACGACAAACAAATAAAAAAAATAAAATAAAATCCTACAAATTAAATGAAATAAAGAATTTATTTTCAATTTTAAATAAAAAAAAATATATGAATAAACAAAAATTTTAAATAACAAAAGAATAAAAAAAATAATTAAACTAAACTAAATTAAACTAAAAAAAAAGTTTTAAAAAGAAAAAAAATATGTTCCTGAAAATTAAATTAAGTTAAGAAAAATATTTATCTTTTTACAACAAGAACATATAAACATTAAAAAAATGTATGAAGAAATAAAGTTAATTTAAAAAAGAAAAAGAAAATTAATTCCTATAAATTAAATTAAATTAAAAAATATATGTGTTTCATTTCAAAACTATGTATCTAAAATTTTAAATCTAAAGATTAAAAGAAAATGGAATTAAAAAAAAGAAAAAAAAAAAATTTAAAAATCCGTTGCCCGAGGACTCGAACTCACCAATATTTTTTTGATGTGGTAATCAGCATACTTATCTACCACCGACTTAGTCATGGATTTATCTATATGTTCACGAAATATGCATTCATCGGAATAGAAATGAATACCCACATTTCCCTTCATGCGCGTAATCGTATCCTTATTTCTCTACAAAATCTACAATTATTCCATATCAGATATCTAGTTACATATATCTAATTCAAATTGTATATTAAATTGGCTGTATATATGCTTTTTTTGACAATCTCTTCGAAACGATTTCTTTTATACAAAAAGGTAAATTCTATAGTATTTTGTCGCAAAATTAATTTAAAAAAGAAGAAATATAAATAAACTCCTAAAAATTAAATTAATTTAAAAAATATATATTTTACGTTTTAAAACAATGGTAATCTAAAAACTTAAAAAAATTATATTAAAAAAGAAAAAAAAATTAATTAAAATCCGCTGCTCTGTCTCGAATGGCAAGCCAAGAAATTTTGTTCACTCGGCTTTTGCGACTGTTGTAACAACGCGTGTTTAACATCCTTTTTCTATCACGAAAAGATGCATCGCAATATAAGCGAGCGGGTAATGTTAGTTTTGAAGCCACAAACAAAGCAAACACTTAAGAATAAATTTAAGTATGTCTTTTCTTCACGTTATCGCAACATTCATATTAGGATGAATTCAGGGAATTTAAATTTTTAGCTACGTCCATCTCTCCTTCTCCTGGGTAACACTTTGGTGGTTACATTTTCCCAAATGTTTCAGCGACCATAGCAGATGCTATCCACCAATGTTCTGCATTCACAAACCACTGTAAAAATTACTGCCCAGATTTCACAATTCTTCTTCACACTTCATCTTGGAACTGTCATGGCGGAGTTTAAATAATAGTAGCCTGTCCGATCACAAGCCTACTTCACAGAGACTTACAGTAAATAACAATTTGCTGGGCATTTAAGAGCCAAATTGTCTTTACCGCGCTGCCTTGAAATATTTTTTATTTGAATAAATTTAAGTGCTGGTGCTTGTATAGCAAAGTCTCCAACTGTGTGCATTGCCTATCGCAAAATTTCAATATTTAGCAGGTTGAATTTGTAAAAAATTCACCTCAGTAACAGCGGTTTTGTTTTGGGAAAGCAGAAGCATTTAATTTAGTGTCACAATCTTCTACATAAAAACCCCAAATGGGCTAACTAACCGGTTTCGCATAGCCCACCTTAGAAGCGTAATAAATCTTGCTACAGACGGGGTATACCATACTTGGCCTTAGCTGAAAAAAACTCGTTATATTTATTTATTTACATATATTTAGTTATTATTTTCACCACCAACCTGCTAGAATAATTCACTAATAAGCGGATCTTCCGTTTCCTTCTTACTTACCATTTCTACAATTTATTTATTTTTTTTTTTAATCCTGTTTAAATGCGCACACATACATTTGTGCATATGCTGTATACAAATTTGTATTGATTTCTTACTGCCTGAAGAAAGTAATTAAATTCTAATCAAAAATCAAAAACAAATCGCGAAAACGAAAGCGAAAGTGTGGCACGTAAAATTTAATGGTCTCACTTGTCAGGTTCACCACCTGATTGCGACTAATGCGGTTATGCGATTCGCTTTATTTTCTAGATAAATGCATATAAATTTCTGCAGTCAAAATAATCAAACTAGTTATACAACTTAACTTCAACAGAAGATGCACGTCATTTTCGATTTAATTATGTAAAAAAAAAAAACAATTTTACCTATTTCTAAACTAGTTTAATGGAGAAACGCGCAAAAATATTGTGGAGTTCGTTAAAGCCTTTAACCAAAATATTTTGAAGACTAAGTGCTAACAAAAAGTATAATAATTCTACTAAGACAATTTACTGAATTCAAAATGTTGTTCTGGAATTTTCATTTTCGTTAAGAAATACATGCGGGTCCTCTGGCGGTCATAAGGAGATGAATAATGTTTTTTTTTGTAATATTTTAAATTTTTTTCAACCAAAATTTGTTTTGTTTTTTTTTTTAACAATATTGTTCATGACTTAACCAAACCCATATAAACGAAATTTTACAAAAAATAAAAATAAATTTGACCTTTATAACCATATTTTTTAGAAAATTTTTGGTACATGGGTTATGAAATTTTGGTAAAATAAGCACAAGTTTTAAGCAACTAAAAATCGATTGCTTTATAATGTTTTTTTCTTTGGACGGCGTTTTGCCATGTGAACATGAATTCCTTGAGTAAAAAAATGCGTAAGACTGTTTGCAAAAAAATTAAAAAAAAATCTACGCCAGTTTTTATAAATTGCACTTGTATATGGGTGTTTCCAGCGGAAGGTCCACCACGACAAAAAAAATAAAAGTTTTATATCTAACGTATTTACGGGCCGATTTGCCTGCTTTTTAAAATATATACTGGCTATGTAAGTAGAATCATGTTTGCATAAAATGGTCTTCCTAGGTGGTGCCAAGGTCGAGATATTTCGAAAAACCGTATTTATGGTCCGATTTGGTGGTTGAAACATAATAAATCATAGATTTCTGATAAATTGACCCTGAATTGGCGCTGAAGTCAAAATATAAAGTATATTCTACGTAAAATACATGTTTTATTTGCGTTAAAAATTCATTTAAAAGCAATATTAACAAAAATATAACGATGGAAATTTATGTCACGTGACGCCACGTCACGTCACGTTTCACACTTGGGGTTGTAAAAGAGAATTGAAACAATTTGCATTAATTCAAAAAACTCTAAAAACAACTAGAATTGCTCCAAATCATATTAAAATAAGTTTCATGAAAATAGCCGTCCACAATTTGCAGAGTTTTACGATTTTGTAAGAAAAGAAAAAATCAACTTCCATTTTTTGTCACGTAACGACACTCTCTTTAAATGCTTATATTTCAGGACCAAGCAGTTCGATTGATTTCATTTTTCGGTTAAATATAGAGCTAATTATGTGCTATACAATGGCCCAAAAAAGTTAAAGAAAACAAATGGTATTCCGTTTTTGTATCACATTGAAATCGTACGACTGTCATGTGCGCCACCATGGGAATGCCCATATTTGAATATATCGTTGTGTATAAGTTAACTGAATGCGACTTTCGAAACAGGTGACAACCCTCTTCAAAATATATTCAAACTACTACCTTCTTAAAAATCTTTCTTAAGTTAAATTAAATTTTTTTAAACAGGTGGCACCCCCCCTACGGTGAAGCTAAGAAACAAGAAACGAACAGTGCAGATCTGATGGCACTGGTTATTAAATAATTTGAGTATATTTGTATTGCAGGTGGCAACTCTTTTCGAAAAACTAAGCCAGTTTGCACATCTACAGGCCAGGCGCTTTAATTTAACACTCCCTATTTGAAAATCGAGCGAACAGTGCAGATCTTATGTCCTGGACAAAAAATACCTTCGCGTATAATATATAAAAACATTTGCATAAGATTGAATTTAATATTTTTCTAAAGATGTGAAAGCATTCGTTTCACTTCTTCATTGATTTCGCTACATGTTTTTCATGATGCAGCGTTTCACGATCAAATATTTTATTTCTAAAGAAAACCTTGGCCGGGTCGAAAACGACTATAAATGCAGCATAATAACGGATCGCATAACTTCACATGACTTTCACCAGAAACTTAAGATTTAAAACTTTCATAAAGTTTGTTGAAACTGCTAAGCTTGTGCTGTAACATTTACAAATGCATGTATGTAAATATGTATGTATGTACGTACATGCATATGTACCATGCAGGAAATGTATCTTAGCAAGTTAAAATGGCAGGTTTGGTAGCTGGCGAGGCCTAGTCTCAAGTCCACTCTTGTGTGCGGCGGGCGGAAATCGCTAGTTTCCTAGTTTAGTTTTTGTACGGCGGGAGATTTAATGGCCAATCCCAAGGCAAATGGTTTAATGCGAATAATAAGAATTGTTTCTGTACCGACTCGAGTATGTCAGAATGCCTTTGATATCTAGGGTTCCATACGACGGACCCGTATTCTAAGATCGGCCTGACTAGGGAGGTGAAGAGAGATTTCGTGACATAAGGATCTCTGAACTCTTTAGCCCATCGTTTGATGAAAGCCAAGGCGCCCTTGGCTCTGCTAACACAAGAGTTTACATGGGACTTGAATTCAAGCTTAGGGTCCATGGTTACGCCCAGATCGATGATATTAGTTACCTGATCAACAATATGTTCACAAATGCGGTAGCTATATGATTGAAAGATCTGTATATTTTCTATGACGAAAGCTAACTATATTTCTATGGCGATTGCCGCGAAATAGGCAAGGGGGCTAAGTCTGCATTGGATGTAACTAACTCGTAACTAACTACTTTTGGACATAAAATATCAATAGGAAAAACAAAATATTTTATTAATTTTTATTTGTTTTTTTTTATATTTATTTTTTATTTACTTTATTTATATCATCACATTTCATATTTGTTTACATATCCTGCTGTAGGTGGTCCCATATTCGAACTCCGTCAGACATCATTTCAAAATGATAATATGAAATTTCGATCTTCCTTTTATTTGTCCCCAATTCGAAAAAGTATTTGCGAAGTGCAATCTCGTGCTTTACTCCTGCATTACTTGTCCACTTGTTGCAAGCCAGCTTTTTGTAGCTAACTACTAGTTATATATTTTATAGAAATCCCTACAAGTAGGTTATTTTTTACCAATTGATAATTTTTTTCTGCAGGGTATAGATATGTGTGTATGTATATATCGCTATCTACTTAAATACTGTCGTAAGAAAAAAAAATTATAATTTATTTTGCAAATGATGCAGAATCATGCTTCGTATTGGGTACAACTTTCGTGCTAAAATCTTGTGTAGTTTCCGCGTAAGAACACAATAGTATGCATCTCTTTTTTCAACACTTTTATAGCGTATGGAAAACTTTCAATGCGTCTCCTGAAAAATATCGGTTTTTGAGTTGTGACAGTCAATTAGTAAATGAGTGATATGTGCATATATGTATGTATGTATGTATGTATGTCACAACTTCAATTCAATGTGCATAACAAATTGTGTTTTCTTCTTTCCGTTTAGTTTATAAAAAACTGTACCTTAATGATTTGTGTTATTGCTAATTTTTTTCGTCTTGTCACGTTCATTTCAAGAAAATATTCTAAAAATCTGTGATTGAAGTTGAGACTTAAATACCGGAGTTTGAATTTATTGCGTACTTGGTAGTTTTACAACACGCATAGATTTACATATGTATATATATACTACATACATATATGTACATACATATCTAAATAATTATGAATTTTTTGCATATGCAATCGTTTTGATTTAAAGAACACGATTTTTTCTTCTAAAATCTAGTAAATAAAGCTTGTAGAACGTACAATTACAACCGTTCCAATAGCGCGAAGAAATAATATACCATCTTAGATGTTAAATACATGGGACTTCAGTGCAAGTATGGCGGTGTGATTCTCCGACATAATGTACATACCATGATACCAGAGATGTTCTTCTTCTAAGGCATACTTGTCTTAAATTTCTATTGAACGAGCTTCTGCTTGAAAAAGGGTATCGATGGCTTCTGCCCAACCTTAAATAGCTACCATCCCTAGTCTGTATTTATTTTCGTACCAAATCTTTCCGGTTGGTTTTGAACATGGCTTCGCTGTGTTCGAGAAAGTTGTTGTTCTTGTTACACTATCGGCAGAATTTCGATTTTAGAGGAATATATATTATTTTCCAGCACTATAAATAAATAAATTACTCTTATTGAATTAAGGTCTTCAAGATTAGTAAAAGTTTAAGTGTATGCAGTATGTCTCTATAACTTTCTCATATTTTCCTGAAATTTTACCTATTTCAATGTTTATTCAATTCCTTTTTACTTTGAACTCTTAAACAGCTTTTTCATAAATGGTGCAAACAAAAAATTACACAATCATGTTAATAACGCTGCGAAACAGTGAAAATTAACTTGGAATGCACATTGCAGATATTGTGAGCCTAGCCGCTTTTGAAAGCACTGAAAAGGGTTGCCTATACGCCGCTATGTCTGAATTTGGCATCCCCTCAAAATTCATGCGGCTGTGTAAAATGACGTTGAGCTGTACCAGCAGCTCCGTCAGAATTGTGAAAGACCTTCCGAGCCGCTCGCCACCAAACGGGGTTTCAGACAGGGCGACCCCCTTTCACGTGACTTCTTTAATCTGATGTTGGAGAAGATAATAAGAGCTGCAGAAATAAATCGCTCAGGAACAATTTCCCTGCAGGAAACGGATCTAACTATAAGCTAACTTTAAGTTGATTAGGAAGGATCTAAAACTAACTTATTACCTGTATATTTGGGATTTTGAGTATACAGTTTTTTTATAACTCAACTAGGCCGTCAATATGCGCTATGTGACGTTCCAAGTTACGCCACTTTTTTGATTTTGTTTCGTGGTATAATATGTATCGTCCGAGGATAATGGAATTAGGGACCTCCTGGAATCTACCGAATAATA
>NW_023458558.1:792904-797078 GCF_013731165.1 Rhagoletis pomonella
TATTATTCGGTAGATTCCAGGAGGTCCCTAATTCCATTATCCTCGGATGATACATATTATACCACGAAACAAAATCAAAAAAGTGGCGTAACTTGCAATGTCACATAGCCGATATTGACGGCCTAGTTGAATAATAAAAAAACTGTATACTCAAAATCCCAAATATACAGGTAATAAGTGAGTTTTAGATCCTTCCTAATCAACTTAAAGTTAGCTTATAGTTAGATCCGTTTCCTGCAGGGAAATTGTTCCTGAGCGATTTATTTCTGCAGCTCTTATTATCTTCTCCAACATCAGATTAAAGAACTCACGTGAAAGGGGGTCGCCCTGTCTGAAATCCCGTTTGGTGGCGAACGGCTCGGAAGGTCTTTCACAATTCTGACGGAGCTGCTGGTACTGCTCAACGTCATTTTACTCAGCCGCATGAGTTTTGAGGGGATGCCAAATTCAGACATAGCGGCGTATAGGCAACCATTTTCAGTGCTTTCAAAAGCGGCTAGGCTCACAATATGTGCAATGTGCATTCCAAGTTAATTTTCACTGTTTCGCAGCGTTATTAACATGATTGTGTAATTTTTTGTTTGCACCATTTATGAAAAAGCTGTTTAAGAGTTCAAAGTAAAAAGGAATTGAATAAACATTGAATTAGGTAAAATTTCGGGAAAATATGAGAAAGTTATAGAGACATACTGCATACACTTAAACTTTTAGTAATCTTGAAGACCTTAATTCAATAAGAGTAATTTATTTTTTTTATATTTATGTATGCTAAGCACCGCAAAAACTTTATGAAGGACAGCTTAATTTCTTTTCGAAGAATGGTGCTGGAACATAATATATATTCCTCTAAAATCGAAATTCTGCCGATAATGTAACAAGAACAACAACTTTCTCGAACACAGCTAAGCCATGTTCAAAACCAAACAACGGAAAGATTTGGTACGAAAATAAATACAGACTAGGGATGGTAGCTATTTAAGGTTGGTCAGAAGCCATCGATACCCTTTTTCAAGCAGAAGCTCGTTCGATAGAAATTTAAGACAAGTATGGCTTAGAAGAAGAACATCTCTGTATGTACATTATGTCGGAGAATCACACCGCCATACTTGCAAATCAAAACGATTGCATAATTATTTAGGTATGTATGTACACCTATACCTACATATGTACATATGTATGTATGTACATCTATGCGTTATGTAAAACTACCAAGTACGCAATAAATTCAAACTCCGGTACTTAAATCTCAACTTTAATCACAGATTTTTAGAATATTTTCTTGAAATGAACGTGACAATGCGAAAAAAATTAGCAATAACACAAATCATTAAGGTACAGTTTTTTTATAAACTAAACGGAAAGAAGAAAACACAATTTGTGATGCACATTGAATTGAAGTTGAGTAAAATACAAAAGTTCTCCAATACTGCTGTGACATACATACATACATACATATATGCACATATCGCTCATTTACTAATAGACTGTCACAACTCAAAAACCGATATTTTTCAGGAGACGCATTGAAAGTTTTCCATACGCGACAAAAAATGTTGAAAAAAGAGATGCATACTATTGTGTTCTTACGCGGAAACTACACAAGATTTTAGCACGAAAGTTGTACCCAATACGAAGCGTGATTCTGCATCATTTGCAAAATAAATTATAATTTGTTTTTTTCTTACAACAGTATTTAAGTAGATAGCGATATATACATACACACATATCTATACCCTGCAGAAAAAAATTATCAATTGGTAAAAAATAACCTACTTGTAGGGATTTCTATAAAATATATAACTTGTAGTTAGCTACAAAAAGCTAGCTTGCAGCAAGTGGACAAGTAATGCAGGAGTAAAGCTCGAGATTGCACTTCGCAAATACCTTTTCGAATTGAGGACAAATAAAAGGAAGATCGAAATTTCATATGATCATTTTGAAATGATGTCTGACGGAGTTCGAATGTGGGACCACCTACAGCAGGATATGTAAACATATATGAAATGTGATGATATAAATAAAGTAAATAAAAAAATAAATAAAAAAACAAACAAAAATTAATAAAATATTTTGTTTTTCCTATTGATATTTTATGCCCAAAAGTAGTTAGTTACGAGTTAGCTACATCCAATGCAGACGTAGCCACCCTTGACTATTTCGCGGCAATCGCCATAGGAATATAGTTAGCTTTCGTCAAAGAAAATATACAGATCTTTCAATTATATAGCTATCGCATTTGTGAACATAGTGTTGATCAGGTAACTAATTTCATCGATCTAGGTGCAACCATGGACCCTAAGCTTGAATTCAAGTCTCATGTAAACTCTTGTGTTAATAGAGCCAAGGGCGCCTTGACTTTCATCAAACGATGGGCTAAAGAGTTCAGAGATCCTTATGTCACGAAATCTCTCTTCACCTCCCTAGTCAGGCCGATCTTAGAATACGGGTCCGTCGTATGGAACCCTAGATATCAAACGCATTCTGACATACTCGAGTCGGTACAGAAACAATTCTTATTATTCGCATTAAACAATTTGCCTTGGGATTGGACATTAAATCTCCCACCGTACAAAAACTAAACCAGGAAACTAGCGCTTTCCGCCCGCCGCACACAAAAGTAGACTTGAGACTAGGCCTCACCAGCTACCAAACCTGCTATTTTAACCTGCTAAGATACATTTCCTGCAGGGTACATATGCATGTACGTACATACATACATATTTACATACATACATACTTACATACATGCATTTGTAAATGTTACAGCACAAACTTATGAAAGTTTTAAATCTTAAGTTTCTGGTGAAAGTCATGTGAAGTTATGCGATCCGTTATTATGCTGCATTTATAGTCGTTTTCGACCCGGCCAAGGTTTTCTTTAGAAATAAAATATTTGATCGTGAAACGCTTCATCATGAAAAACATGTAGCGAAATCAATGAAGAAGTGAAACGAATGCTTTCACATCTTTAGAAAAATATTAAATTCAATCTTAATCTGAATCTGTTCGTTTCTTGTTTCTTAACTTCACCGTAGGGGGGGTGCCACCTGTTTAAAAAAATTAAATTTAACTTAAATTAAGGGACTTAGGTAAAGGACATACATTTATATGTATCACCATGTGGGCGCTAACCGAAAAGATTTTTAAGAAGGTAATAGTTTGAATATATTTTGAAGAGGGTTGTCACCTGTTTCAAAAGTCGCATTCAGTTAACTTATACACAACGATATATTAAAATATGTCAAACAAAATAGTGTAAAGAAATCTTTAGTTTGAACACTAACAATATTTTTGAGGTGTTTAAAGTGGGATGCCACCTGTTTAAAAAGTTAAATTCAAATTATATAATAAGCTAAATAGATTATTAAAATATCGGCATTAGTCTAAATGGGTTTGACAAGGGTCTATTTCTGTACTATATTTAGAGGGTTGCCACATGTTTATAAAATCAAATTCAACTTAATGCACCAGCTAATTAAAACACGTACCACAATGTCAAACGAGGGTAATTTAAGAAGGTTATAGCTTGAAACCACGTTTGAAGAGGGTCGTCACCTGTTTAGAAAGTCGAATTAAATCAACTTATACGAAAATTATTTGAAATACAGGTGTCAAGCGAAAAATTGTTATGAAATCTTTTATTTTGTAAACTTGAAATATTTTTGAGGTTTTTTCAGAGGGCTGCCACCTGTTTAAAAAGTTAAATCCAAATTATTTTAAAAGCCAAATGAATACTTAAAATATGGATAGCAGTCGAAATGGGTTTGAAAAGGCTTTTATTCTTTAAATAGCCTTTTTTTCTTATCTTTATGGATTTCTCCCATCCAAACGGTAAATAGTAAGCTACTGACACCAATAAGATAGCCTACGAAAATGGCTAATTTCTCAAATATCGTAGCACAAAATTTGGTAGGATCATGTAAATTTAACATTTCAGAAAAATCTAAAAATTTATTAGGCAGCAACAAGAAATGAGATTTTATCGCCAAAACAAAATCGCTACGTTTTGTTACCACACATCTTTAATATCACTTACTCGTAGTTTTAGTGTTCACGCCAAGCTTTTTTAAGACAGCAGTTAAATTATTTGATAGGAAATTTATATAAAAACAAATTCCTATATTTTACAGTATTATCTAAAATATGGTATTAAAAAAGTGATGTTAATACATAT
>NW_023458558.1:797178-834388 GCF_013731165.1 Rhagoletis pomonella
TTTTTTTTTTTTTAATTTTCAAAAATTTTTAAAATGGGATGTAGACGTAGAATATGCTATATTCTTATAAAAAGTTAATAAATATTAAACAAACAAAAAGAAAACTGTACCTACTAAGTATAAAAAGGATGGGCTATTCAAATAACGAAGAGTGTATATTTCTTAATTATTAATCCAATTTTAAACTTTAAACATAAGTCACATTTGCTTCATTGGTATTAATCTTTTTGTAATGAATATTTACAAAATTATTATAAGGCATATTACGTATTACTTTACACGAACTATGAACCTCTGTAAAGCAAATTTTTTATTCAAAATTTGGGTCGTTGAACACGAAAAAAATACCCATGGTTTCAAAGAAGTGTTTTCGAGATTTGTCCGAAATACGTATTTTTAGTACCTTTTCAGTTATTCCACAATATCTCATGAAACGACCAACAGTTCGAAAGGTAATGATGGGCTCTTAGTAAAAATATATATTTTTTGTGCAGATTGTGTTCTGTAACGTCTACATTTCTCATCAGATTTTTATTTACTGTAAAAAGAAAATGACTGAAATTTCAATTTTTCGATTTTGGTCGCTTGTAACACTAATAATGTCATCGAAATCGGCAAAGTAATATATTTTTGTAACGGACTGTAGGTCGCTTATGTTGATTGGATAATTTTTTCATGAGATATTGACGCATAGGTTCGAAATGTACCAAAAACACGTTTTTTTTAAAAAATTACGAAAACGCTTGTTTGAAAGGAAAATTGGCTTGGAAAATATTTTTTTTCTTAAGCGATTACCACCAAATTTGAAGAACAGAGTTAAAGATATATTTGATGCTGGTCTTCAATTTCTCGTCATCCATTGTCCATAACCGTAAAATATTTAGAATGCATTGACAAGTTGAACCTTCAAAACCAGCTTACCCTTATGTAGTTATCAATTAGTTATCGACACTGCTTTTTTTTATTAGGAAAAGTTAATTTTAAAATATCGAAGAAAATGCGGGACAAAGGCAGGACAAAGGCAGGACACTTGGAAAAAATCAGTGCATTTTGGGGGTTTTCTGTTTTTAAAAACTATGCAGGACAGACCTTTAAATAACAGTACGGTCCAGCAAAAAACAGAACGGATGGTCACCGTACATATATACATTTCTAAGAGCGAAACAAAATTAGTATTTCTTTGCGTTTATTTTTATTTAAAGGTCATAATATGTGTCGAACACATTTACAAACCAATGACCTTGAATTCATTGTCCCCGGGCATAAAGTAAGTAAAGGCCATATTCGCCCATAAGAATCGTCTGGCCAATACGAATTACATGCTTTTGGAAAGAGCGTAATGACACATTTTTGAGGAATACCTTTTAAGCAAAACTTGTAAACTTGAATATCCAAACAACCCAAATAAGGTTGGGCTGCTGCTAGAGCAAAAAAATATTTGCAAATATGTAAATGTTGTTTCAACTAATTTAACTAAGCTAACTGTACCCTATTTGTATTTGAATTTATTTAAATAATAATACCATTTCCCACCAGTACTCCGCATCACACACTGTTCGCAATTTTAATTGTATAATTTCATCATTGCATACTTTGGAAATTGTCTATAATCATTGGTGAATCGAGTAGGGGATTTATTCAGAACTGGCCAATTTGCTGACGGGCTTACATACATACATACGTGCAAAGGGAGATAATGACTACCGCCAACTTCGAAACTGCATACCACCAATGCATGCGGGCAAAGCAAAAAGTACGTCAGTAAGTATGCGTGATTTTGTGCACGTAGGAACATGGGGGACTAGCAACAAATACGAAATAGCTTGGAGTTGTAGGAAAGAACTTTTCCAAGGTCTTGTGGGCATCCATCCATATGTATGCAATTTATGCGTCGGAATATCTACGTGAATTTTGCACGTAGGCCACCTACCAAACAACTGGAACATTTGCTAGACCATTTCAAGAAAGTAAATGGATATTTTTATCAACGCCAACCCATTTCGCAACTACATAATTATGTATGTAGATTAGGGATGTTTCGAATGTCATATTTTTCACATTCGCCAATGTGAATGCGAATTTTCTTAATACAAATGTGCGAACGCGAATGTTAGGAATAACACTAAAAAGCTATAACCTACTTAAGTCATCGTTTTGTAAATTACACGGTTCAACAAAATTTGGTCATATTTTATCTCAAAAACGGGGCCGACCTCATTTCATAAGTTTTTTGATGCTGATTTGAAGTGCATTTACACAATTTTTCTAGCACGTCCAGTTTTTGAGAAAAACCCGTTGAAGTGTCGAAAAATGGCAATTTAAAAAAAATTTAGATATATAATTTGGACGTAGTTTTTCATAAGAAAAAAACCACGTATTGATGAAAATCCAATTCGTCTGATGGATTCAACCTCATGCCTCCTCTCCCGCGAGGCGATTTCTTATTGGGTCGGATATAAGGCCGGCTGCACTGAACAATTGCTCACTTTCGACGAATGAAGTACAAAAATTAACTAAAATATGTAACTATTAATACAACAACGTAAAATATTAATAGCACTGAAATATTTTACACGTCATCAGAAAAAGAGGATAAAGTGCAAACATTAACAAAAACTGCAACGCATTTGAAGGCGACCAGTTAGATCTACATATGCTACAAAAATTTTAGGACTAGGTGATCCACTGGGTCGTAGTTTTAAAGTATGTGCAAAAGGAAAAAAGGACCAGGTTGCATACTAAATAGTAACTTGTTATGCTGACCTCTACCACTTCAAACTTAAAAAACTGATATATGTATGTGTTGAACATCACCTCTTCGTGGCCCATCGGTAATGTGACGCGGCTGCCGACTGTGCCATGGTCCAAAAGGAGTAGTTGTCTAAGTGGTTCCATGTTATGCAGCGTTTGACCAGAGGTGGTTAGGTCCAATGGCATCGCAATGTTAATGTAACCATATTTTCTCCATATATTTGGAACATTTTGGTTACTAGTGTTGCTACAAGGTAGCGTGGCCCCGTAGTTGTTTTGCCTTTAAAAAAAACGAAACGTTAAATTGGATCAACTTTTCCCATATGCGTTTGGGTACTTAGTGGTCGTTAACTACGCGCTCTAGCCATTTACAAAATATTCGTATCATTTGATGCGAATTCGAATATCGATGCGAATGTGTGAAATGACGCGAATCATTCGCATAACGAATGCGAATGCAAATATTTGCAACATCCCTGATTTAGATATGTACATTAGGGGGAACCCTAGCTACATGAAGAAAAATAAAAGTGTTTAGATTCTCGGTCTCACTCCCTTGAAATGTGTAATTAGCCTAGTTTTCCGATCGAAAAATATTGATTTAAAAAAATTCTATACCATTTCTACGAAAAGTGGTTTTCTTCATATAAAATACATGGACAACTTTGAGCGCTTTGTGCACTCTTTAAATATTTTTTGATTTCAAAATAAAAAAATATGGGTATATTTTTTTTTTGTATAGAACAACTCTAGCAGGTGGCGGCATTAAAATTCCGACTTTACTTTTTCACATGCATTTTTGGACCACCCTAATGTATATATGTACATACATAGATCAAGATTAATAATACACAAAATATGTTAGTATTTGGCAAAGTTTCTCCTCCGATTTCTAGCCTTGATGTTGCCACACAAAGGGTAGGGTAGGGGGTTTTACGCCCACTCCGAACGGCGATTGCATTTTAAGAGAAACTACTTTTCATGCCTTCTGATAGTGACCCTTATTACAAAAAGTTTTTCGTTTCTCTACTTGTGGGCGTTAGTTGGAAGCTGGACTTGATCCCAATCCCTGCGGAAGGTAGTACATACGTACATCTAACCACTACACCACAGCAGACGTCCAAATCGAATACCTAAATTAGCATTTCGCGTGCGTAGACGTATACAGTATAATAAATTCTACTTTAAAAATAGCATCTCATTTAATATACATTTCAATAAAACCAGAAATACCTACATACATAATATATTATGTATGTATGTATGTATGTTCATATGTATGCTATCTAATAATGTGCGTTCACTGTGAGATTTGGGCGCATTCCTCCTGGTTCATGTTCTTGAAAAAGGCATTTGAATACAGAAATACATACGTAAGTACATCACACACACATATTTACATATACATATATGTATATGCAAATCTATTAATCGAATATAATAATGGGACTTCCCAACCGCAGCTGCGCAGGTACTTTCTGTCGCCAAGTTTGGCCGGCAACTTTATAAATTAACTAATTAATTCGAACCAAGATAACAATTCAAATTTAGATGTGTATGCAAATATGTAATCTATGTATGTATTTTAGATTTCTTTCTAAAATGGAGTTTGCACATACACAGACATACATAGATACACAATAGTTATTGTCAGTGAGATAGTATAGTAGTAGTAGGTAGTATAGTATAGGCCTCCATTTTATTTCTGTTTATTTATATATATGTAGATTTTATTAGCATACCTGTGCCACTATTCGAAGCATTGGGCACGTTTAGAAGGCGCAACAGCTCAGTAACTGTTGCGATTGCACCTTCTGAATGCCTTGTTTTGTACTTCTGATCAGCTGAACAATTCCGTGTCAGATGATCGTAATAGTTTTATGATCATTTGAGACAACATATTAGGGGTATTCTCTGAGTCTTGAAAAGGCCTTGCATGGTGCACATATTGCACGGATTGCACGGTAAAAACCGGTTTTCGTATGGGACAGCTTTGCAAACCGTGCAATCCGTGCACCGTGCAAGGGCTTTGCAAGACTCAGAGAATACCCCTATTGTGTGTTGTGAATTTGGCAGATAATGTATGAAGCCGTTCAGAACATGCGTTACAATCACTGATTTGTTTAGCAACAGTTGCGCTCAACTGCTGCGCCTTTCGAACCTACCCATTGTTTTTGTTTATGTCGAGTCATTATCAAACCAAATATACAAACATTAATATGTAATTTGAATTTGTTTTATATTTCTTTACATATTTCAAAATTTAACTTTTAATCTGAATCTTTAGAACATTTTCAGGTATGCAGTTTAATTGCTTATGTACATAATTTTAGTATAATAAAGTGCAAGTTGCAAGCGGCTAAAAACTGCTTTAATCTTTAATACTGATGGCTTTTGCATATTTAGTGCTATTTGTAAAACCTGGCGTTGATCTTTCGACATTTTTTTACGTTGGTTACGTCTTACGTTTCGATATGGAGGCTATGCTCAAATGTTGTAGTTGTAGTTTTTAGAGCTTTATTGCACGAGAACTAATGAAGCGATCTCAAAAAATAAAAGTGTGTCGTTTCAAAGATAAAATTCAAAACCTATCGACAGATTCCTTTTTGGTAAGTAACCAGTTCGGTTTCTGTGGTAGAAACAACGGTAAATATTGGCTTATTTTGGGGCCCTTAAAGTGCTCTAGCAACTTATGGTTTGCAGATAAAACTTTCATTTTCAGGATATAGATTCTTTGGAGCAATAGAAATATTATCGTGTACAAATTTTATATAACATCAACAAATATTTTTGAAAAAATTTGCAAATTTTTTTTATTACCATTTTTTTTATTATAAAAAATCCAAGATTTTTCCTTTCGTTTGGTGTATGGGAAGTACTGGTACTGGATATCTTCTAAGTATGTTTATTTGATACAAATATATGGACATAAATGATTTTCCATACAAAATTACTTCATCATTTTGCGAACACGTGCTTGCGCTGGAAGTGTGAGAAGGAGAGAAAAAGTATGTATGTATGTAGGTAATGCGGCTTTCGATTAACAGATGGCGCAATATTTATAACCAAATCGCAGCGTATACATATATGTATGTAAATACATACATACATACATACGTACATATGTTAATTGCAGTAAATGGGGATCTGTTTCTCTTTTAGTAATCTGTGTATATACATATGTACATACATATTAAATATAACATATATAAACACATTTATGCATAATACGCGAAAATTTTTTGAAGTAAAACGCTTTAGCGCTTCTTTTTGTGTTTGCACATGGTGTTAATTTAACAAAAACTTGCTAATAAAATGTTAAAGAATAACACTTAGAAAAAGAACAATACAAGAATGAAAGTAAAGGTGAGTACGTACATATCTATGTATATAAATAAAGGGATAAAGGCAAAGGTAAAAAATAAAAGCAAAAACAAAGATGCGTAAAGATAAATGCAAAAATGAAGACTTAGGTAAATTTGAACACTTTACTTATATAAGGGCAAAGGTGAAGGGGAATATGCATATGAATAGATTTGTATAGAGACACAGACTCTCAATCTGGGGACTATTTCGGGATTTTAGAGATTATCGGGAACTATCGATACTATGGTCGATAATTCATCGGTTTTGTTATCAATATTTTTACGGATTTTGTCATCGAAATTATTATCGATATTGCTTTTGATTTTGCTAACCAATTTTTCGGAGCTTATCGATAAATAAACGATATTTTTTATCGATTTTGTTAAAGATATCTTAAAAGATTTTTTGTTGATTTTTTAATAGATTTTTTATTCTCTTTTGTAATCGATTTTGTTATCGATTTTATTATCGATTTTGTTCTCAATGTTTTCATCGATTTTTTTATCGATTTTTTTTAATTATTATTGCTTTAGTTATCGATATCTTTTTCTTAGTAAATATGTGCTTTCGTTTTTGACTTGGATGTGCTCTTAACCAATCCACGTATTCTACGTTTCCCGCTCATTAAGAACCGCCACCGAAGATGTAGTCGGATTTCAGCAAGCGTAAAAAACAACTGGTACGACGAGGAGTGTCAAAGACAAAAGATGACGAGACGACTTACGGAATGTTCCAAGGCCCGGGCGTACTCCTGTAAGAACAACAATGGCGACCTAGTTACCGATGTTCAGAACGTACTTAAATTATGGAGGGAATACTTTTCCAGCCTACTGAATGGTGGCAGTACGGAAAGTTGTGGAGAAGAAAAACGCGAGCCCCCAATCGATGATGACGGAGTGGCTTTGGGCCCGGATAATCCACCATAGACCAGATATTCACTATACGCCAAATGTTTTAAAATACTCATGAGAAAAGTATCGACAGTCACCACCTATTTATCGACTTTAAAGCCGCTTTCGACAGAACTAAAACGAGTTGCCTATACGCCGCTATGTCTGAATTTGGCAACCTCGCCAAACTGATACGGCTATGTAAAATTACGTTGAGCAATGCCACTAGCTACGTCAGAATTGGGAAAGACCTCTCCGAGCCGTTCGCCGCCAAACGGGGTTTCAGGTAGGGCCACTGCCTTTCATGTAACTTCTTTAACCTGATGTTGGAGAATATAATAAGAACTGCAGAAATAAATCGCTCACGAACAATTTACTACAAGAGCGTGCAATTGCTGGCTTATGCCGATGACATCGAGATCATCGGTAACAAAAACCGCGAAGTCTGTTCTGCCTTTATCAAGTTGGTTAAGGAAGCAAAGCGAAGGGGTCTGGTGGTCAACGAGGATAAGACGAAGTATCTCCTGTCATCACAAAGGCACATTCGTGCCTTGGCACCCACTTCACTGTTCGAAGTTATATTTTCGAGAAAGTAAAGAATTTCGTTTACTTGGGAACCGCCATTAACATCAATAATAATGTCAGTATGGAAATCCAACGCGGAATCACTCTTGCCAACAAGTATAAGTCACTCATCATGCCCGTGCTGGTATATGGCGCAGAAGCATGGACAATGGCAACAACCGATTAGGCGGCTCTTGGAGTGTTCGAGAAAAAGGTGAAAGGAGAGAAAGCAGACGATGGAACGGTGAACTGTATGAGCTTTAGAACGACATGGACATAGTGCAGAGAATTAAAATACAGCGGCTCCGCTGGCTTGGCCATGTCTTTCGAATGGACACCGACGCTCCAGCTCTCAAAGTATTCAACTCGGAACCCGCTGGTGGTAGCAGAGGAAGGGGAAGGTCCCCACTGAGATGGACAGCCCAGGTGGAGAAGGACTTGGCTTCACTTGGTATTTCCAATTGGTGCCAGTTGGCACAGAAAAGAAACGACTGGCGTGCTTTGTTGAAATCGACCAAAATCTCGTAGTCGGTTACAGCGCCAAATAAGAAAAAGAGGAAGAATACTTGTTTGAATCACTGTAAATTTTTGCGAATTTGAAGCCTTTATTAAAATTACTAATCTGATATCTTTTGCTTACCTGAGAAAACACTCTAAGCGTGTCGTTCATTGATTTTAAAAAATTGGAGACAAGAAGGTATTTTGCTAGATTTTTGAATCAGCTTTTGGTGGAAACTCTAATTATACGACCCATTGGCATCGTTGTGAAGGGAGCAAGGCTGTGACCACCTGCTAAGGGTAAGCACATAGTGAAGTGGCGAGCAAAGCATCGGGCAATGCATCGAGAAAGTGTCAGTTTCAAACGTGCATGCATCGATGAGAGCGCACATAGTAAAGAGTAGATAGAGCAAAAGCGCAAAGCGTCATCCTCTAATAATTAACTCTCAATTTGTCGAAGGTGACATTTCCATCATGAGCGAAGCAAAAACCCCTGAATTAAGGAATACAAAATAATGGAAAAAAACGACATTTTCTATTCTCCCACAATACAGGCAGGCGGTGGAACGCATTACAATTTTAAAACTTAACAGAATGTCTATCTTTATTTAAATATTTAGTTGAAATGGCTTATAAAAAATCAAGGAAGTGGTTCCCATTTCTTTTTTTTTGTTCGTACTCAAAGCACCTACAGTATTTATCTTCTTTCCGTCGTAACATATTATTTCTGCCAGTTATGAGGGAAGATCAATTAAGCGAGCGCAATTATGTGGGTAAATTAAGATGTATCTTGTAATCTTTATATTCAATAAGACAGAAGTTTAATAAATAGATTTAGCCTTTTGTGTTGAACAAATTATTATATACGAGGTTTTAATTGATTACCTGGAGAAGCCCACATAGTAGTTTTAAATATAATAAGGATAGAAAATACTTACATATTTCCAATAAAACGACATCGTTTTGATTTAAAAAGTTTTGTCTTTTAATTTTATACATATGTATGTATTTATTACTTTTATTTTTGTTTGCACTTTTACATAATAATTGGTCCCAGGACAAAGACACTTAATACAATTATATTTAATATTATTAGACGACTTTAAATTGAGAATGCTGACTTAAATTATATACTAATTGTAAATAACTTGTTGCACAATTATCCCATTTTGTGTGTTTTCAAAACAGTAAACAAAGGTTTTTTTTTCGAAAGTTAAAGTTTTTATCCGCTGCCACTACATTCGTTCATTCTTGTGAAATTTGATAATCCACATTTTTACTTAATCCTACTTTTTCCTTTATTTATTAGCAGACATCAACACACTCATTTTTATGTGATTTGAAGTGTACTCTAGTCAGAAGTCCGCTCACCGCAATTATAGTTAATAATTATTCAACTTTGATCCAGGTATGACTAAAGTTTAGTAAATATATATTATATATTCTTTAAACTTATATATACGTATATGTATGTTGACAATACACCCAGTACTAATTAATCGCCCCTTTAGTTACGCATTACAAGAAAAATAAACAGCCACACGTCCAAATTTTTATGAGCCCCGACGTCTCCCGCTCGCTTAACCCAAGTTGATAGTCACCCTGTCAAAGTGGCAACCATTTATTCGATTCTACGTTTGCACCTTCTTATTCAAGTTCTCATTCTCGTCCAGTTTGGTGCTCTCCGTGCTGCTTGATTCCGCATCGGAAGCCTCAAATTCCGGATCGGGCACCTCCGAATAATGGAAATGGCCCACTGATGGAGTTTCGGCTGTCTTCTCATTCGATGGATGTGTGCCATCGCCATATTTCTCAATAACGCGACGCACCAGATCTTTCGACGGTTCCTTCATATCCCAAGCCCAGCCGATGCGATGGAAGGTATCCAACAGCATTGTGGTAAAGTTGCCGAGGTAGTTGCCAAGCTCAGCTGCTTTGTAGTCCCAAGGGAAGACATGATGATAGTTGTGCCAGCCTTCTCCCATGGCGATGATGGAGACATAGATATTTTCGGTTGGTCTGATACGACTAGAAAGAAAGAGAAAGAAAGTAAAGGTTATAAACATTAGGCCACAATCTTTATAAGTGATAGTATATTTAATAATTTGAAACATTTATGGGCGACTAACGACTCACTTGTCATAGGGACGCGTGCCGTACATGTGGGCGGCGCTGTTGACCGACCATGTGAAGTTCAAGCTGCAGACGTAACGGAACAGACATTGTGTAATGAAGGCTAGGTAGAACTCCTCGCCCCAAAAGTAAATTGGCACCATGGTGGGCAGCACAAAGCAAAGCATGATTTTCAAAGGAATGAAGTACTTTTGATGGAACTGAACAACGGGGTCGTTCATCACATCACTCATATCCAATTGCCGACCGCGGCGTAAAACTTCGGGATGCTTCAGCATCATCAGCCAGCCGACATGAGCAAAAAAGAAACCACGATTCGAGTTGTGTGGATCGGCATCAGTTTCGGAGTATTTGTGGTGCACGCGATGGTCGCGTACCCAATCATACATAGTGTTCTGAATGAGTAGAAATAAGAAAGGACACGAGTTTGATTGATTTCAAAGGTGAATGAGAGAGGCTCAAAACGCGAACGTTATACATATGTACATTATGTATGTAGCCTTAATAATTACATATCGAGGGCTTATATTCAATACAATCTATCTCTAATTTTCACAAAAACTACTTTGTGATAATAGAACCCATCTGGGACTTGCCTGTCATCACTGATGTCAGTTCTGACTTTGCAATTTAATAGTTAATTCTTCCGCCAAGCGTTGTTAAAGGTCAGCATTAACATTACCGATGACAGTTAAGGCTTAGGTGAGCTTTTAAATCACAATCTCATTTTTGTGAAAAGTGCAGATAGAGGGTATTGAATATAAGCCCTCGATATATACTTAAATTTGTACAAATTGCATGTGTAAATATGTACTTTGTCCTACACTAAATTGATATGAAATGACCTGAGTACAATCAGAGCACTTAATTATAATTTAAATACCTGTCCGGCAACAGAGAAGCAAATCATCAATATACTACGCAATGGCACATTGGCCTTGAACGAGCGATGGGTCCAGAAGCGATGAGCACCAGCAGTTACGCCAAAACCAGCAACACCACCCATAAAGAAAGCTGAAACGGGAATGGGAATGAATGTACATTTGAGTGTGTTAAATAAATGCCTGTCCTACACTGAGAGTTTAGTTACGTCAATTAAATAAGTTTCACTCAAACATGATTTGGTAATAATTACATTTTTCGGTAATAGTTACCAAATCTTGTGTTGAGGGGAACATACATACATATTTAGCTGACTCTTTTCTGAATGTGAAGTTAGAATCTTAGCTAATGTAAACACTCAAATTCATCTTTAAACACATGTAAATAAGTATATGTATCTTACCGGCCAAACGCGATTTTAGAACAAAATAATTTTTCATAAAATAACTAAATTAATTAATTCTACCACTAAATTAGCCAAACACTAAATATGTGTAGGCGCCAATCTATTATTATTAATACCTACATCCGATTCATCCATTCGCATGACCCAGTTTAGCCTAGACCAAACTAGTTTGGCCGGCAAAATATACACAAGACAAAGGACTTGGAGAAAATTTAGGAAAATGATTTCATAATTCAAGTATTTTTTGCAGGGCTAACTCGGTGACTAATTCCGCCTTATTGCGAGTTCGATGTGAACAAATATTCCCAAAAATTAAAAAGAAAAGCGTAAAGAATTTTCCCAATATATATTTTGTGTGCCTGTTAAATTATGGGAACAATTTATTTACGTGGAGTTGACGATAAAGCTGACTATTTCTAAGTTAACCAATCGATTGAAAAATTTGATAAGTCAAATCTTAATTTACTGGAATAATCATATGTGACACTCATGTACTAATTAAGGCCGTAAGCACATACTAACCCCTAACTATTACTGGACTTTAGGAAATGGAATTTACCCTGGATATACATAAGGGGTATTCTCTGAGTCTTGCAAAGCCCTTGCATGGTGCACAGATTGCACGGATTGCACGGTAAAAACCGGTTTTCGTATGGGACAGCTTTGCAAACCGTGCAATCCGTGCACCGTGCAAGGGCTTTGCAAGACTCAGAGAATACCCCTATAGTAATAGTTACCGCATAAAGTGTTCGGGGAGCGAAATGATTTAAGAGTTTCGCATATCCCATACATTTCGTAGGCGTTCTAATGTACATGCATATATGTATGTAAATACATATCGTCGCCTGGGTAAAAGATTGTCGTATGTTACGCACGCACATATGACGCTTACGACAATCTATTACCCAGGCGACGATATGTAAAATTAAATCATCCTGCAAAAGTGCTTTCAAATGTTCAACTTCAATCACATTTCGTTTAAACACAAGAAGTTATCGGGTGATGCAGATACACGAATTGGTCTGTTACGGCATGACAGAGCACCACTTTTGTAAGTACTCCAGTATAGCACAAATAGACTACAACAAATACACTAGACCAAATACTAAATTTAAAAATTTATCAATAGTTCCTCCATTCCTCAAGTACCGTATTTCTTTTTTCTTCACAAATGCTTTTACTGTTTTCTTATCACCTTAAATTGGTGCATTGTGTTCATTGAATATTCATATTTGCATGCTAACTTTTTAACAAAATTTGTCAATTCAATTACCATGTGCGACATTTTGATTGCGTGAGAATACACCGTTCATTGAATTTGACTACAAATGCAGTCATCACTATGAGCGTAAGCAATGGGTATTTATGTACATAGTTACCTCTTCATATGGTGCATGACGAGTCAATATGCTAATTTGGGTGATTAAATTGGAATGTGATGCTTTTACTAAGTCAATCCGTAAAAATGAATAGGAAGTAAGCAAGTCATTTTGCTTTACCGCTCTAGTATATGTTTTTTTAGGAATTTTAAGTGCAAACTCAATAAGCCGGATTTTTAGAGTTTAGCGTAATACTACTACGGATATCACAATATGTGTACACAAAATTAAGTTCAAAAGTGCTATTTTAATAATTTTGCAAACATAACATCCCTTTTCTCGAGAGTTGATATAATAAAAGGCAGTTGTTTTTGAGTAGAAATTTAAAATAACTCCATCATGGAGGCGTATCAGGCAAGCATCTATGGATCTGTGCATAGGGCAAATTACCGAGCATTTATCCTGAGTCCTAATAAGTGTTGCCAGATAAAAATTTCGTTTGGAGCTAAATAATACTAATAGTAGCTAAAATGCAGAGCTACATATGTATTTTTGTTAAGGTTGAGCATTTATTGACGCAAGGTTCTCTTTACATTTTCGGCACTTTTAATAAAAACAACGAATTTTATAAGTTTAAGTGCTGAAAAATCGTTTAAAACCAAAATAAGGGCTTATATTTCGAATGCGTTGCTATGGCACTTATAACAGTGAACTAAAAATACAACTGTTAAGTCTGTAATTTCAGACATTTGAATTGAATAATTTTTTCGCAAAATTTGTCTGGAATGTTTTACTTCCAGCTCTCCCTAAAAGTAAAATTAGTAAAGTAAAACCAAATCCGCGCTAACAGAAAAAGGATTTTCTTCTAATTAATTTTTGAATTCCATAACCTAGATCCAAGAGTTTATGGTGGTGTGGTGGCATTTTATCAATGCTTAAGTTTTGGCTTACATACAAAAAATACAACTAAAACTTTCTGGAGCTAAAAAAGCGCTAGATAAATTTCGAAAATAGCTAAGAAAAGAGCTAGGAGCTAAAACCCAATTTTCGAAGCTACATGGAAAAATAAAGAGCTAAATCTAGCTCCAAAAGCACCAAAATGGCAACACTGGTCCTAATCCTCAACGGAATTCTTTGAGAATGAATCACCTTTTGTCTTTAAGTTTAGCCAGAAAGGCAGCGGAGTCAACTACCGCAAAGCCTGCAGTAGGTCTACAAACGATCAGGGAAGAGATAGTAGGTTTGAAAGAACAACGCCAGCGGAGCACAAAAGGATTTCACCTGAAGGGATATATGTATCTATGATTTTAATTAAACTTCCTAAAGTTATACTGATGATTATCACGAGCATACTTACTGGCCACTACAGACTAAGAGGTTATCTGTTAAGTTGGGGATATGTTCAAATGATCTCTGTTGCTGTTAGTTCTCAGTTAAAGAGACACCATTGAAACTGCTCCTTTAGTGTGATTCTGTTTCGAGTAAACGAGAAAAAAAGAGTTTAGAGTCAATGGGCCTAAGATGAGCACACATAGTCCCCACCTTTAAAACCTCTTCTAAGCTTTCTGGGAATTGGAAGACTAGACGAAGTGTTGTGAAGAGTAGAGGGCACTATATGTAGATCCGTTACGTCGCAGTGATTACCCGTTATTATTATTTATCTATCTGTCCGTTGCGCACATCCATTAATTTATAATTTCACGCCCTAACAATGATCGAAGATTGTTAGCCAAAGTACATTCACAATTACATACATACATATCTATTGTTATGGGTTCATGTTCAAAGCAACCATTTTCCAACCAAATAACATGCTTTATTCACCTTACTGAATGCAATTATCAAATCATCTAATTGCATAGCGAAAAGCAAGCAATATTAGTTCATACATACATACATACATACATTATTATTGTATGCTCTTATGCAAACACTAAATATGTATACATAGATGTATTTACAATATTTTACATTCATGTATGTACATAAGCAGTATATAAATACATATGTACATATGTAGATACACATCCATATAAGCACCATTAAATACATATTTAGTACATATGTATGTGTTTACATTTTTGCGTTGCTCAACTTGGGTCAGTTTGCAGTATTTTGCTGTTCGTTTCGACTGAACGGAATTAACCTTCAGCATGTTAATTTCTTCTTCTTCTTCTTCTTCTTTGTATGCTTCTTCTGTTCATTTATTAATTTCCAATTTGGTTTTTTGGTTGGCAACACAAAACCGGTTATCATTGATTGACTATGAGCAAAACATTTGAGGCTGGCCAACTTCACATCTTCGACGGATGTCACACATACTAAGTTCACACATTTCGAATTTCATGCGATTGAGGCCTCTAACTTTCGAGATGTAAAACTTTCAAAATGTTCACATTTCATTATAAGTATACTGGTACGTATGTAAATACTTGCGCGTGGGGAGAAATTGATCAGTCGTTCAATCTTTAGTTTGAAGGTCATTATGTCAATATGTACAACATAGCGCAAGACAAACCAGATCGGCCATAGATTTTTCCAAGAGTGAAGCAATCATAACAAAGAGCGTGTGCGTATGTATGTACATACATATGTATACATATTTCCCAATCGAGCGATGACAAAGCAAAAAAATTTATGTATTTCACAAAATTGTAAACATAACGCACACACATACATGCCTACATAGTATGTACATGCACTACTACACTAACGTATTCTGTGGTAATACCAAAAAAAAATGCTAATCTTATTTAATTGAGGAAGTTAGACCACGCCACCAACCAGTTCATACAAAATACTCGCTTAATTGGGGAATCCCGCTAAGTATCCCATCCAGCACAATGCTGCTGCCGCATGACTAATGCTTTGCTTCTAAATGTGTTTATGACGTCTTTTATTTTGAATTGTCGTCTCTGAAGTTCGAGACCAGACGGTTATTGACCAGCTATGATTTTTTGCAAAGTGCTTCTTTTTTTCTTCAAAATGTACTTTATATTCATTAATCGAAGCGCCGATGGCAATACTAATGAATTTTCAATATTTTATTTGCATATAAAATTTGCATTTGGAAGGAGTACAAAGCAGAAAGAAACTGCTTGAAAAAAATGTGCATCTTTTATAATCAAACATATGTATTATAATGATTAGCTATGGTTATTGCGATTTTAAACCATTTTTTTTTTTTTACTGTATTTAAGTATTTGTTTGTTTTAATTTGCCAGAAATGTTTTTAATAAACTCTTTCTTGAAATAAAGTTTAGACTAGTTTTCATACCAAGTTCCAATACTTTCACTCAAAAATATAGCCCTAATACTTCTCCATGAGTATGGAACTGACTTGATACAGAGTTCTAGTACTCTATTAAATAAAAACACTTCTAAAGATAAGCCGTATTGAAAATTTAGTATATATAGGACGACCTAACGTCCGTTTTTCTCCATGAGTATGAAATAAGTTTCATATATCTCCAACCAAATTCCAATACTGTACCACAAACACTCCCAGAGATACACTGTATGAAAATTTGTCTGGGAGGTGCCACGCCCCTAATAACGCTCATTTTGGCCGCTGAGTTTGGGATCTATGTACATATATTTCGATTATCTTCCCACCTATTCGCTGGCACAAATACTTGCAGTAGTAATACTAATAGATTGGTGCTTACACATGTGTTAGTGTTTGGCCGAGCTTTTCCTCCGATTTGCGGCGTGCGCCTTGATGTTGTCACACAAATGGGAGGCACCTACAGTTTTACGCCGACAACGAACGGCGATTGTGTTTTTAAGAAAAGTCTTTTACATACATACCGATAAGAACTTTTTTATTTGTTTTCATGTTGGGGCCATCACTTTGGGTAATGCAATCTTGGATAGTAGACCATTAAACCTTTGAAACAAGCTTTAAAACTCCCATATATGTATGTATATGTATATGTACATATGTATTTCCTTTTTATAAGTAAAAAATATGCTCCATAATACAATATCATAAAATATAATGCCATCCATGCATGTTCGCACATGCATTCATATGTACATAAGCATGCAAGTATTTTATCGTATAAATGACTAAACTATAGTATGTGGCGGCACCAGTAAAATACTTTTGTGAACTTGCAACACGTGATGGGATTTCCCAAAATTTCTCATCTCCAACATAATACGTAAACGCATCAGCTGCAGTGCAACATCGCAGCACACACATACGCGCGAGTGGCACGTGAAGCCAGCCATCCAGTCCAACCGCGCGGAGCATTAAAAGCGCATCGAAATTACTTTAGCTGATCTTTCGCACACTTTATCGCCGACTCAATGTCAAGCAGGCAGTAAATAAAATAATGAGCACAAAAGCAAAGCATGCGCCTGAGGAGCCGCACAGAACAGATAGACTCACCGGCCAGACGACGGTTTAGACGCCGAAAAACGCACAGACGCTTTAGTAGATACAAAGTTGTTCATATAGCATACGACACCCCATGAAGCTAAATTATAATCAACTGATTTACATACATATGTACATATGTACACACATATTTGTTTTGTCCGCCACTTGATACACAGATTTGCACAATTGCAGCAGAATGACATTATAGCCGATATATGTATGTATGTATGTATGTATTTACATCAGAGCTGGGCACTTTATGAGATTATGAATTCATTTTGATTACTTAGGATTACGATTATTGCAATTGTAATCCCGAAAATTTTCAGCATTACGATCACTGTAACTGTAATTAACGGCCACGACTATTGCCATCGTAGTCGTACTTTTTATGATAACAATTACAGCAATCGTTATCCTAAAAATTTTAAGATTACAATTACCGTAATTGTAATCATTAAAATTAGGGTTACGATTACAATGGTCATAATCGTTTAATTGTTACGATTACAGTAATTGAGAAACTAGTTTTGTTTAGAGCAAATATTGATTTTTATACACCAAAATGGTTTCGCGTTATGAATTCGCGTATTTGTTTGAAATTGTTGTAATATTCTACACAGACTCGTGGTCGCAGTATTTCCAATAAAGTTTGATTTTGATTAACTCTGTTAGTAATACATAATAATAATACTGCACTACTGTGCCGTTGAATTTATTTAGCACTGCATATGTCTTTTTTTCATTTACGATGAATTTGCAAAAATATCTAGAGGTAAAGTTAACAAAAGTTAAATATATATATATAAAAAAATACTGGTTTACAATGGATCTTAATGGGCAAGATGACATACATAACTCGGGGAATCAATTAATTTTGGTGAACAAATTGCTGTCAAGAGCGGTGGCAGGTGCACTGAGCCACACACGTAATTTTGAATATACAAATATACAATGCCCTGCATATAGACTTTCAATGCAATATACTTACTACATATACACTCGTACATATGTATATAACCTATATATGTACATAAACCTATATAGATATGTTGTTGGAGAGGAAAATTGGCCATATACATACATACATACATACGTACATATGTAAGGCTTAGTAAATTTTATGGGTGACCTTTCAAAGATGCCATTAGATAGATGTGCCCATATACAGACATCCAGACGTGCGGAATCATACACAATCGTATTTAATAACACGTCACACATGGCGAATTAGTCTTGAAAAATTAAAAAAAAAAAAATCCATCAATTATTGTTTAGATGTAGGAGTGGCCCCGCAAAGTTTGCGTCACACTAATTACCACTACACTTTTCCTATTTGCGACATGTGCACTTTATTCGTAAAAAAGGTACATATTTCACAAAAAGTTACGAACTACTATTAAACATGGCCATAGAGTTGTTGTAGGCTCCATTAATTTACAGGGAAATAAAAAAAAAAACAATTTTTAATAAAACCTCTACTAATTTTCCAAAAATTAATTTGGAAGATTTGACTGGGGAATCAATTCCCTTAATCCAACCCCTTATCCACATGTTATGTCCACATTTCTATTAGAATCTGTTGTCGATGACCACTGCGGCTGAGTGCTTAGCGGTCGGTACTACCATTTCGCAGGACCTGGGATCAATCCTGGGCCGAGCAATATTTAAATTCGATATCGTTTTTTTTTTTTTTTATAGCGCTCGCACTCGAGTGTATTTCTGCTTTGACAAAGCTTCTAATAAAATTAATTTGCCGTTCGAAGGCGGCGTAAAATTGTAAGTCCATCACTTCATGGAACAAAGTAAAGACGCACACAAAAAATATCAAAATATTTATTTATAAACAAAATAATAACAGATTTTACAAAAAACGAATAATATATGTATGTAGGTATTGTAATACTGCCTTTGACGTGAGTACCTTCGAACTATCGCTTATTCGGTAAATCTGTATTAATGATGCGATTTTGATGATAAGAAAGGTATACTGGGATGCGACGGGAAATGGGTTTATGAAAAATTAAAAGTGCTTATGAAAGCATTTTAAATACTGCACAGAAAGAGCAGCTATTGCGCACGGCCTTGGTTCTCTCATACCGAAAAATTCCGATATACATACTGTTTTGGACAATCATGAAATTAAATACAAGTACACGTATGTTTGTTTTGCAAAAAAAAAAAACAATGGCTCACACTTTTGCTTATGCACTTATTCCGCCGTCGTACACAGAGATTCAGTGAAAAGGTGCTGCAAAATAATAACAAAAAATAAATAAATAAGACACTACACCAGGGGTTCTCAAACTTGTAAGAAAATGGAACCCTTACTAAATACCCTAAATTTTATGGAAGCTTACATCAAATTTCTAAAAATCAAACACATTGCATTTTAATTTTGAATACAAACTTGTACTTTAAATTTTAATGTGAGAAATGAAATTGTTTCACTCTTAATAATTATTGCTTGATAGTTCGATATTATAATTAAAAGCTGTATGCGCATCTCTGGGGTTGCATCCAATTTCGACCTGAACTTGTTTCTTGTATAAGTGTAAGCTGCAACCCTTGTTTCACAACGATACGCTGTGACAGTAGGAAGCAAAGTTAAGATAGCCGTTTTAGCTACTTAATGGGGTTCACTCCTAACACTAACCTAAAACTCGGTCAGAAACACAGATTCAAATGTGTGTTTCAATGTCCAAGAACTCTACACCAGCAAAACAAAAAAAATGTATCACAACTGAAGCACAGAGAATTTTTCACAATGCATATACCGTTTTTGTTCCTTATAAAAATACAGTTTATACTAAATTCATCAGGAAACATAAAAATAAAATTTCTAAACTTTGTGCAAAACTCGGGAAAATGCAATAAATTTGCATACAAATTCGCAACTTTCTATTCAGACTTTTTTATAAAAATTTTGAAAATGAATTTTTGCAGCCCATAAAAATTTAGTTGATTTTTGGTATTGTTTTTACTGAAAGTTTCTTCCATACAAACTACTTATGTTCGACATTTTTTTGTATGTAGAAGACACTGTCAGCAAAAAATAAATAATTGCAAAAAATCAACGAAATTTTCTGGTAACTTCAGACTTGAACTTTACTAATTGGCTCAAAAGCTACATTTTCAGAATTTTTCTAAAAGATCTGGTTAGAAATTGTGATCTGATGAAAGAGTCTGCGAGCCAATAATTTTGTACGGCACGGTACGTATACATAATCTATAATTTCACGAAAGAAAAAAAATTAAATACAAGGTAACATTAAAATATCAGTCATTTGTTTCGTTGCTGTGAGCTTGTTTCAAAACTTCTGGCTTTTGCTTAATATGATTGTAAAACTCTGTGCATGTCATTTTAACGTATTTAGGTACATACTTATATTAATCATCAACCATATGAAAGGGAACCAACCCAACTCGTAATAAATTTAAGTATACAAATTTTAGTATTTAGTATAGAAATATTCAATTCAAATATGCCACTATTAAAATGAAGCGCTTTGCACTTAACGGAAGCTTTTTCATAATTAAGTTAAAAAAAAAAATTTTAATTTCATGCTGCCTGTAATGGGATTTGAGCCCTGACGCTCTGAAAATTAGCAAATTGTGGCAAGCATCTTCGCGCACTCAGCTACAGCCAGACATGTAAATGTGCATTCAAATGTTCAGTTTGATTCAACACCACATGTGCGTGGTATGAAAGTATTGTTTTTAAGTACGAACATTTCAAAACGATAATCAAATAAAAAATATTCATGTTTACTATGCGTTATTTCCCCCAGTAAATTCATAAAATTTTTCTTAATATTACAACGCGTTGTTTCTCTCAGTGTAGTCATTTTTATTCAAATTTTGTGCAATCAAATCGAAAACCGGGACACCGGGACAAATAGTCTAAAACCGGGACATGTCCGGGAAAACCGGGACGTCTGGCAGCCCTATCGTCAATATCACCACTACCACTATTACTAAATCGTGGACATTACTAATCGAATATACTCTATATCTTTAGCAGAAAAAAAGACAATTTCCATAAAATCCATTCCCTGGCTATGACCTAGAGCTGCAAAACTATCGACTGCACTATCTCTATTTCTTTCAGAGGATAATAACATATCTCTCTAAATATAGTAAAAAACTGATCTTTCCAAAAATTGTATAAGCCGGATGTTCGAATGATAATGATAATAATATTTGGCGCTTACACACGCTTCATACTATACTCGAAAATAGATATTTGCGTCTCGGTCATATTGTTTATAGACTGCCGACCGCCGTGCTAATTCAGACCAAAACTCATTTCACGGAACCCACTTTAGGAAGCTCTGCACTACACATTCGTATTTTGCACGCTTCTTCATACATGTGTTGTACCCCTACATGCACAATGACCACTGTGCAAATAAATATATATGTAGGTACATAATGTACACCGTATTCAAAAGAGTCACAACTCAAAATAACAAGTTTGTCAGAAAACGAGAAAAACTATTTCTTAGCACATGATAATCACATGGACAAGGACGACTTTACCAAAGGTTCTTTCACACAAATTATAACAAAAATTTGCTCCAGCTTTTGCCGAAATGTAAATAAAAGCTCTGCGTATATTTTTAGCTTATAATCTCAAAAATGTAAAATTTTGAGTTGTGACTCTTTTGAAGACGGTGTGCGATATGTAGTAGGTATGTACACTTAAGTTATATGACTGCCGAAAAATTGATGTGAGTTGCAATTATCGCACTTTTTATGTTCCATTGTAGATCCGCGACGACAGCATAAATTTGCCATTGCTGTTATAGCAAAGCAAAATAAATAAACTTTATGGCAAAAAAATTGTGTACTTCAATAAAAAGTGTCGAAACTTGCGGAAACCTTAATTTTGGTACTTTCAACGATTGTGATGCCGGTTGTGTAAGCGACCAAACACAGTAATCAACAAATTATGACACAAAAGAGGCAGCAAGGCACTACCAGCAGTTACAGCAGGGAAAATAACAGTTTTGTTTCGCTTTGGTTCAAAGACCCAAACGATAAACCACATTCAAAAACAAAAAAATGAAAAAAATTATGAATTTTATGAACGACAATATTAAAAGTTTTTTATCATTTTACTGAAATAACAAACTCACTTAAAGAAAGTTCATACAATACATACATACATATATATGTACATTTGTGTTGATAAAATGTGTACATACATATGTATGTATTTTCATATTAATTAACACTAGGTGTTACGAAATTGAACATTTCCCGCCGTTTTACTTTTGGGACGGCAGGGGTTGTGATTTTTATTAATCATATTTTAACAATTTAAGTTGGATTTATATTTTTCGATCTATATACCTACTATTAACTAATACGCAATTTTCAAACTTACATACATATATCTTTAGATCATTTAAGATTAACGTGATAAGAACGCAAATATCATCGAAAAAATATTATCTCTATTGTATATATGTATGTATTTACATACATAGTAGATATGTACATGTGAAGATTAAAAACACAGTTTTATCAAGAAAATTTCACGAACCTTTTAAGTGGCCGAGTCAAGTTCGTATGGATGTTAGAGTAATTTACCAAGCTTTGTGTAAAAAATTTATAAAACCCAGAAATTCTCAACCAACTCTATGATACTTTGCAGCCATTTTCGTATGACTCCTTCAACTAAATAATTTTATGTTAAAATATGGAGTTAGGAAGAAGAATGTTTGAATTTCTTAAAGATCCCAATGAGTTATGCCTGAGAAAAAAAATTATTTTAACCGCGAAGACGCATAATAATATTTTCTTATGAATAAGTAGACATTTCCAGTGCGTTAGTAAAATTTTAGGCATTCATAATTTTGTGAATTTATACTAAACGTCAGTCTGTGTTTATTTTGTTAGACCACTTAAAAAGTTCGTACAGTTTTCTTAAACATGTTGCATGGAATTATTATTGTGGATGCCTACCGAACAAATGTGAAAACCTCTACAGATTTCTGCAGATAGTAGGTACTTTCGGCCTTCTTACTTACCCCACAATGTCGTGTATAGATTTATTCTTTCCATTGGATATGTGACCAAACACACAAGGCTCACTATGTGCACCAAAAAGATCTGTATGACTTTATCCCATTTGAGAGGCGCTTTGAACGATATGCCAAAGACTTTATCGCCCTTGAAGATGCGTGTGTATTCCTCCAGGTTGACGTGATAAACAGGCTCATAGAGGCCGATTTTCTTGAGTGGATTAGACGGCGCAGGCTGCTCGCCATCAATTATGCAGCCATTGGAGACTGTTTTTGTTTCGCTATTGCCACTTGTTATGCCATTGGTGCGCTTTTTGAGCTCATCTTCACCACTGGCCAGGCTAGCACCGACATGATTCGATGAGATTGATGGATGACCCATTTCTGTTTAAAAGTCAGTGTGATTGGGTGAGAGAGTTTTAATATTAATTAATTTATTGATTAGAAACTTTTAAGAATTTTTAGAAACTTCTTTAGAGGAAAAGGGTGATGAAAGGTGCTGCTACAGATATTTGAATTACAAGCAGGCACTTGTTATATAATTTTTTTTTCTTTTCGTCAGATGGTATGGATTTCACTTGTTTTTCAGCAATGATAATTTATAGTTCTAAGCCATACTATTACACAGATACAGTTCCTTTTTGTTATTTTTTTATTGACCTCTTTTTAGCACTTTAGCAGCCTTGTTACTTTTAATAACAGAAAACAATTTTAAAATATAGCTGAACACACCAACACGTACCAAAAACACACTCGATGACTATTTTGTAAAACTCGGTACGGCACAATGCTTTACACAAATTAGGCCTTATTGATTCTTCTTTATTGTTCTTCAGACTTTGTCTAGAGTTCTTGGATTCTCTTCAACGCGTGAGCTGCGTTTGAGTGCTAACGTCAAACAGTTAAAAAACGAAAACAAAACGTTAACGTTTCGACACTCTTTTATACTCATCCGCACCAAACATCTAACGATCTTAACACGCCGCCGTTCCGAAGACAAATGAACGCGAACCAGTCAAAAATTGCATATCTATTGGTTTACAACCGTGTGGCAGCCTGGCGAGATTCTGCTTTCTAGCCAACATACATATGGGCGCACTAACACCAGTTTACAGGTTTCAGCGCCCAGTGCCGTCTACGCAGCGTCGGAATAAAACAATGGCCAAAATATGCTCTGCATATAAATACGAAATGTATGAATTTACCTACATATGTGTGTGTGCATATGTATATGTGTACCTACATAAATAAATACATATCTACATACATACATATATAGCAACGTAACAGGTGTCAACAAAAGGCCCGGTGGTGGTAATGGTTAACAGCAGCAGTGGCAGCAACAGAGATCGGCGCCAACAAAAAAAGCGAGCAGCATCTGTCATATGAAGACTTATTCATCCCTATATGTACATGCATACATATGTATGTATGTATATATACATATGGATGTGTATGTATGTATGCATGTGTAGATATGACAGTAAATACATATATGAGGCCACAGCTTCGGTAAAACTTGGCTTAATACGAATACAGCCATGGATACTTACACACATGCGTACATTAGGGTGTTCCTTTTATATTTCTTCTTCTTGACATAAATAACATTAGTTTCTAAATATGCGAGCTACTAAACCCTATCCGGTTATGGCAGACATCTCTCCCGACGGGTAACCCTCTCTTTTTGGCCCTCGCGGAACCAACAGCAACGACATCAAAAACAGAGCCAAAACACCTGGAGCCCGGAATTTTGCTGTAAATGCAAAGATTGGAAGGACCAAAGAATGTAAATCTATAAGAGGAGACGACCACACGTTATAATTGTAGCGAGTGTGAACATCGGGAGCAGGCCTTCTCTTTTCATCCAATCACAAAACGTATTTGGGCAAAAGAGAAAGCACGCTCCTGATGTTTCCACTCGTTACAATATAACGTGTTTTCTCTTCGTATAGATTTACGTTCTTTGGAAGGACTTAGGCGTCAGTGACAGAATCAATAAAGAATCCAGGACAACGCAAATCCGCCATCGACTTGTAAAAACTTTGGCTGGTTAATGGTCTGTGATAAAATAGGTTATGTCGTCCCAGAGGCTCATCTAAAAGTGGTTGAAGATATATCCCAAAACGAACGACCGAGGAAAGTTTTGGAGGTGGTCAAAGAGTTTAACACATGCATCCACATGGTCAATTTAAAGTTGCCTATACGGAGCAAACGAATCGAATAAGGATGCAGTATTGCCTCTCAACAACCAAAACTTGGTCATTATGACGATAAGCGAAGAGATGGTTAGACACAGCTTCGAAAAGATCGAGATTTGCAAAACTGGCACCGAAGATAAGGCCAATTTAGTGGTATCCGCAGATTTCGAATCATTTACGCCAAAAAGAAAAAAATTAGGAGGGTTTGCGTCGAATTCCGGAAAACATGATCCATTTACGTCCTCGGACACCCTAATTTATATACGTATGTGTGCATAAATACTTAGAAGTGTACATGAATATGGGAATGTGTAAGTGTTCAGTATCATTAGAGGGCAGTTAGAGAGGCTTCACCACGATCAAAGAATAAGTTAAATTTTCATCTCCTAAAATAACCAAACTCCAAATAGGCACACACACTTTTCGAATACAAGTACAGGCTCGAAGCATTCACGCTTTTACGCACTATTACACACTATTCATATGGCTGGTTGCTAAAGAATGGCTTGCCAATCACTGCCGTAGCAACTTTTCAATTTACGAACTGTTATCGCAGCAAATCATATCGGCTTAGTTCATTCTCTTTAATTTACATATAGCTTCCATAGACTTTGCATCTCACTTTTGTTATTAATACAAAACCAATAGAAAATTGCAAATGTGTAAAAAATTGTATTATAAAACCAAAAGTAATCTTGTAAAAATTTAAAAATTGGATACTGAAATAAAAATGATGTAAAAATTTACATATAAACTATGTACAAACTTTTGCATACTTACATACATATGTACAAATTTTTGTGTTCGAATGTGGATGTATTCATGCATATGTGTGTATGTATGTGTATTAAGGTGGTCCAAAAAAAAAGCAAAGTCGGAATTATAATACCCTCAACCTCTAAATCTAAAAAAACACGGGATCGCCGAGTTGTCGAAATTCGACATGTTTTTTCATACACTTTTGAATTTTGCTTGTCACCAATATTTACTTTGTGCGAATGACGATTTTGAAGTCCACCAAAGTTATAGCGAATTTACAGGAAAATTTAAAACCAAATTTCTTCAGTAGCTTGCGAAATAAGACCGAGAAAGAAACCTCAATTTTTATTTATAAAAAATATGCGTATATATTTGTATGTATAGATGAGATACCTAGCTGTTCCTCACTGTCAAGCATATACCAATCCCGACAGTTAATACGTTTTTCAATTATTTTGGTCTGAGAGCCTCTGGGAAGGTAAAAACTAAATTGCCAACATCTGTGTTCATAAACTCCGCTTTCTTTTTTATTGGAATCGGTAAAAGTAGGGTTCGAACGATACTATCGATATTGAGTAAGTATCGATACTGAGGGTATAAAAATGAGTACTTTAATACTCGATACCTTATTTGGTGATTTTACTCGATACTTTGCAAAATACTCGTAGTATCGAATACTTATTAAAAAACACACTTTTCAAATTTTTTCTTCCATTGGCAACCCAATTTTCTTTGCATATATGGACTACTATCATTCAATTTTGTCCATCACTTAAAATAAACTGAAATTGCGTGTAGTCTGTTTCATAACATAAACCAAACAAGTTAAAGTTTAATGGCCTTATTCATAAAAAATAAAGTAGGTTTAAAGAGCTTAATATTTAAAATTACATTTTCATAAATTTTTCAGTTTATATACTTTTTTTATATTTTATGAATAAGGCAATAAAATTTTACGCAAAGTTCACGAAAATGCAGAATTTTTAGAAACTTTTTGGGTATGCAGTTTTGTAACCTATTCAAGTTTACGTATAGCCTACTACCGTTGACTTTTAATTCAAACTTCCACATTATTATACTAAAATTGAATAGGCTACAAAAATGCATACCCAAAAAGTTTAAAAAAATGTCTTAATAAAATTTGAAATTCATGAAAGTTTGTTCATTTAACGTTAAAATTACTTCTAACGTGAAAGTAAGTTCTGCAATGAATTGAGAATCAAATATTTTAAATTTCTATTGTTTTAATTTCAGGAAATAACTAGATATATGATTGAAGAATAAAGTAATTTTAGTATCCAAAAAAACGTATTTTAACGAGTCCGATACTGAGTAGTATCGATACTTTTTCCCTAATACTTTTAGGGTATCGATACCATGAGCTCGATGCCAGAATGAGTACTCAGTATCGATACCAAAGTCTGAAATTTCGAACCCTAGGTAAAAGTTAAGAAAGTACGCCGAAGATATACAACAAACAAGATATAATATTTCCGTTTATAACGGCGGTTTCACATGGGGTTTTGTCAAGATTGGGCCAAAGCCCAATATTTTTGCATTATACGATTGGGCTACCAAGCAAAACCAAATTTTATGTTACAAATATGTATTCCAAAGATGAAGCAAGTCTGACCATAAATAGAATTTTTGTAGGATAGTTCTCAATCCCAGCGCCACCTATCGAAAGCAAACATACTTATCCTTGTAAAAACCTTTGCAACAAATACCAATCATTCAATGTGATTTAGAAAGCCAGTATAAAATGGTTTCCAATTGAATGATTCTATCCATTTTATATGAACATAGAGGTAGGTGTATCAAATTCTATTACCTTATCATAAGTGGTTCCAGAGATAAGCGATAGTTTGCATGGGCGTTGCCACGCCCCCTTTTCCAATACCCACTACTTTTCGCCATAACTACGCTATTATTTAATAGCAGAAATAGCTGTACAAGTCTCAGAATCTTAGCATAAACGGTTCCAGAGATAAGCGATATGAGAATTTCTGTTCGTATCGGAGACGCAACGTCCCTTTTTCCACCACTTCCACTTTTAGCGTAAATACGTATTGATAACATATATATGTTGCTGTGTCGTTTGATCACCCTTTCGTTCTGCACTTCACAGATGCTTTTTATAATTAAGAAAAACCGAAATCTAAAATTTAAAATTAAATGTTCCGCGTAATGAGATTTGAACATGGACGTTCTTGGCCGCGACAGCAAACATCTTTGCACGTTCAGCTACAGCCAGACATGTAGATGTGCTTTCAAATGTGTGTGTTTGAATTGTGAGCTAGCAGCAAGTCGATTGCCCGGCTCCGCCTTTGATTTCAACTACTATAAAATGCATTTGGCTTAAAGCAATGTAAAGCCAGTATGTTTCTTTTGCAGATGTATTTTCATGCTGAAATATTTAACTGCCCACAGTTAGATGATTTTACAACTAATATTTAACTATTTGCAAAGATATGTATAAAACGGTGAAGCATTTGGTTTATCTCAATGAGGATTTTAGCTGATTATACATCAATTTGAAGTAGAAATAAACTAATTTTTCTTAGGTAATTGGTTGAGCTACGCCGTACTGGGTTGTTATTGAAAATAAGGTATTTAGTTTATAAATTAAATTCAACTTAGTTTAATTTCCTGCAGGGTACAAATGTAAACATGTACACATACATACATATGTAGATTTCTAAAATGCGTATGCATATGGTGCTTCGAAAATTAACCCAATGACATCAACTGAACCAAAAATACGCACACTCTGCCACTTAACTCCGCTAGCATATGAACCTATGTATATATGTAGACGTACCTATATACTTATGTATATGTATATGCATGTATGTATGTATGTATGTAGCATCCAAAACTTGGAGAGTAAAGAATGCGGCCAAAACTCCCAAGTTCAAAGCACAATTGATAATTGTGTGTGTCCGATAAGCTCCCTGCAGTGAAATCCACTCGTTCTGAACTGGAATCAAGAATGATAGAATGTATTGGGGGGTGACAGGTAATAAGATCAACGGAAATAAGGTCAATTGACTTTATTTCCCACCCTGGTGCGAAATAAAGTCAATTGACATTATTACCTTTTTAAAAACGAAATAAAATCAATTGACATTATTTCTCTTTAAAACATTAAATTTGCTTAGCTTCGCGGCGGCCCGCGTCAGCGCGCCACACCGCGCGCGTCGCGCTCGCGCTCGCGCCCGCGTACCCCGCGCGAACGGCGCGCACACCACGTCACGCTACGCCGCGGCCCCCCCGGCCCCCCCTTCCCCGTCTCCCGACGTGTTGTAACGCAGGTAGATTTATTTTTTGTATACGTTGAAATAAAATGTTTATATATTTTAAACATCGAGGGCTTATATTCAATAATACCCCCTATCTGCACACTTTTCACAAAGATGAGATTCTGATATAAAAATCCACCTAAGCCTTAACTGTCATCAGTGATATTAATGCTACCTTATATAACGACAGGTAATAAGTCCCAGATGGTTTCTAAAATCACAAATTAGTTTTTGTGCAAATTGCAGATAGAGGGTATTAATGAATTCAAGCCCTCGATATTTCACATTTTTATATTTGTAAGTTATTGGAAGCAGGGATGCCAACTAGGCTCAAACCGTGCCATTTGTTCCTATTTTACTTCAAATGGCACTTAATTTTTCAATTTGGCACTAAATGCCAAAATGGCACTTTTGTAAAAAAAAATAACATTTCAATACATTTTTGTGAAATCCTTTGCGTGCACTTCTTTTTCTCAACTAAAATTTTCTAATTTATAAAGGCTGTTCAACTGGTTTATCTTATTTTATCATTGCACTTTTGTTTTGAAAATGTGGCTTTATTTTATTGCTAAATGTGAATGACTAAAAGGAATTACACCTTTTTTGGCACTTTTATTTTTCTATTTGGCACATTTTGGCACTTTCTTTATACTCAATATGGCACCTCATAACTAAGGAGAGTTGGCAGCCCTGATTGGAAGATTTCTGCTGTGTTTTGAGGCAACAACTTGTCTGCAGTAAAAAAGCATATAATTTGTGTTTCAAAAGTGTGTGAAAACCAATCAATTAACTTATATGATCTCGGTTCCGATATTAAATAATCAATAATTGTTTATACCCGCATTTGGCACATTGGCTCGTTGAATGTGCCATCTAATAAATAGTGTCGTCGTTCTCCTTAGCTGCTTTTAAATGACTGCTGGCGGAGACATAAATACAGTGTAAGAAAATTCTTTTTCTGTAATTGTTTCCTTATAGAAAGGTTGGGTTCTTTTCCACCTTAGACATTCCGAATTCGTTCAAAATATGCCAATTTAAAACACAGAATTCTTTCAGTGCTCCTCCGGGGTTTTTGGACATGTACTGTTTCTTCAATTTAATAGTGTTCGCTTTATTTTTGTAGAAACGAAAAATGTTTTGCAAGTTATGGATCATTTCTCCACTCTTTCTTCAAATATTTCTCGTATTCCAGCTGTGCGCAGGCGTTTAGTTTTTCACATAGTGTTTTTACATATTCGTAATTTAAATTCTTTTTTTAATAGAATCAATTGGAGGTAGTTCATGATTGTGTGTGGATTAATATCACAACACTGAGGATTTGGCAAAAGCCTTTTTCATCTATTAAAAAACAACACTTACGGGGCAATGTTTATTGTAAGAACAACATTTTTTTCTATGAATCGACATACTTTAAGCATTGTTGACGCTATTTCCATTTGAATGAGGAAATTGCGTCAATGACTTTATTTCCAAATTTTTGTTGACTTTATTTCGCTTTTGAAAAGGTAATAATGTCAATTGACTTTATTTCTCACCAGGGTGGGAAATAAAGTCAATTGACCTTATTTCCATTGACCTTATTACCTGTCACCTATTGGGGGCCTTCACACCGATGCTTGGTACTCGGTGTTTGGAAATTTTTCCTGATGTATTTTGTTTGTGTAACTACTTCATCGCGATGCGCAGACCGTCTCATCGTCTATTTCGATGTGCTGTCCGAGTGTGTTGTGTAGTGAAATTTCGTCATACTTAATTACTTTTCATAGAGTGAAGACGGGTGCGGATAAAAATGGAAGGAGATAGAGAATTTCTGTTGAAATTCTATAAAGTGTGCATTTTTTTTTTATAATGTGATGTTGTATGAGCACCATCCTTGAGCAGAAGGTAGGCAAAGTATATATAATAGCTGCATTCTGATGCAAATAATTGTTACTTATTATCACATATTTTGTAAAATCGCGATGTCCAAAAACCTTGCAAGAAAGGTGAAAATGAGAGAGAAAATGATATTTCATTTTGAGGGGAAGTCGCAAATTCTTGCTGGAAAATTTTTTGTTCTATTCTATTTTTGGATAATTTTTTAGAACGATTAGACGAACGAACAAAAAAAATATTTTGACGCTTACACGTTTGTTAAACGTTGTTTGGTCGAGCTTCTCCTTAAATTTGGGACGTGCGTCCTGATATTAAAACGCCAATGGAGTGTCTTAATATTTTGTAATTTTAAGTCATATTAAATGATTTTATGGGAAGCTCGGAGCAGGGGTTCTAGCCCAGATCCTACGGAGTGGTAGTACGACCCTTAATACAGCTCAAATTTCAATTCGTCACGTAAAATACATATGTACACTTGTTGGCATCTGATTAAGTCAAGTGACAATTTGACTAGTTTTGGCTAGTTTTATTTTATTTATTTACTGTATATTTTTTTATGACAGTTTAGCAATTTACCTGACCGGCGCCTCATAAATCCACATTTCAAACAAAAATTATGAAAATTCAACAAACTTTATATTTGCACCCAAATGGCCTTATTCATAAAAATTAAATAGATTTATATAGCTTTGTAAAGTGACATTTTTATAAAAAATTTCGATTCATAAATCAGTTAAAGACTTCTTTATTTTTTATGAATTTGGGTGAAAAATTGTAAACATTTTATTTAGAATTTTTAGACGATTTTGGGTATGCAGATTTTTTGCTCATTAAATGTTAATAGGTTAAAGTGAAAATTTGAAGACACTAGAAAAGGCGTTGATTTTTAATATTTTTTTTTGCTGATGGTGCTAGGCATTTTCTCCGTATTTAAGAAAAGTCGCCTAACTTCGACAATTTTCATGCGATTGCAATAAATAAGCTAGCAATCACGATTGAGAGAATACAAAGGTTGCGCCGATCTCGGACCGCTATTCCTCTCTTAACGAGTTTGACAGAATCGTTGTTTGCATGACGTCACACTTGTGCAACTTGTTTACGTTTTCCTTGCAACATTTTTTCTTCTTCTTCCATTCTTGCTCACGTTTTGGCATTTCTCTCTCGCAATTGCACCAGTGTGACGTCACCCAAAGTTATTCTCAAAAATCCTCTCTGATCGGCGCAATCTTGTATTCTATCATTCTTGGCTAGCAATATTATTTAAAAAAATATTTAATTTTAGATAGTACCCTATATTTGGAAATTGTAGAAATGGGGCACCGAAATTGCGCATATGGAAACTGTGCATTTTGACATTATTTCGGTTTCAACCGAAACTGTGCATGTATGCTTTACTTCGGATTTTTCATATGCATTATTTCGGTTTTCAAACGAAAGTGTGCATATGAATAATTTCGTTTTTTCTAATATGAATTATTTACTTCTACTTAGTAAGGGTTTTTATCCCTAAGCGCGGCCGAAAGCCGCCTAAGCAGAGAGAAGTTCGTTTTCATGTATGCACTATTTCGGTTTTGAGTCGAAACTGTGCATGTATGCATTATTTCGGTTTTTTTCATATGCATTATTTCGTATGCACAGTTTCCACATGCACAATTTCAGGGTGCCGTTCAAAATTTAAAAAATTAAGAGAAATATAGGTATTTTCTTAATCTACCCGATACAAAATCCCAACAAGCCTAGTCCGACATAGATTATTATATACCATTTTAAAGGCCTATATACCCTCTTCTCAGATCATATTCGATCTTTGAAATCGAATCAAAAATAGACGTTCAGAAACTCATAAATTAACAAAATCGTACTATCTGACCTAAATCGACAGGTCGCGAACTCTAAATGACCTTAAAAAATCTATAAAAATAGGCAATAATATATCTCATTAAAGCGAATAAAATTAGGGGGTAGGATGTTGAACCCTAATATATGTACATAAGTACAAAATGGTCGTAATAAGTCGCTGTAGCTGGCGACTAGTGAGCCTCTCCATGGACATCATACCAGTTAATGAACTAGTCACCCACCGCATCAGTGTTTACTGCTGGTTATACAATCTCTGAATAAACGCATACCGTTATATGTGCATCCATAGATACATGTGTATGTGTATATTATGTACAAGTCGGAATTAATACAAATACATTAGCATACGTATAACCAATACCAGAGCCCTTTGCTTGAACCAATTCTCCGTTTTAACAACTCCACTTAAAAAGGTCAGTCACGGCAGTAACAAAAGCAGCAAGAACAACGACTACATAATTGGTGATTTTAAGGCCCGTTTGTTCAGTGTCCGTTTAAATCAAACTGGAGGTAAAAGCTACGGTTGAATACAATGGCTGCTTTAACGATCAAACGTTATAAATGCAAGATGTCGAAAACGTCGATAATGATGTTTAACTGGAAGGTGAAGTGATATCCAGACATTGAACAAACAGCCCTATCTATGTCTGTGTCTCACCACCAAGTTTTTGGTTCAGAACGACTACTCGACTACCTCAATTACAGCGACAGCAGCAGCGGCAGTAGCAGCCAAATGCACAGCAACAACAACACCAATGTTGCTGCAGCATTTTTCAACCTCCTTCAACGTATAATCTTCAAACAATTTTTTTTATGTACATACACACGAGTATGTGTGTACATATTAATGTACTGGAAGAAATTTTTTTCGAAATTTTATGAGTCTAAGGGCCGGTAACTCAATGTCTGGTTAACACTAATCTACGGTTAAACATCGTTATCGACGTCTTCAACTCCATGCATACAACAGGGAGTCGCTAATGTCGATAACTATGTTTAACCGGAGATTAGTGATAACCAGACATTGAGTAACCGGCCCTAAAGTATCTATTTTAGCAAAGCAATTTCGAATAATATTTTTTTTTGGCGAAATGTATGGATCGCATTTTTACATTCTCCGTTATGTACATATGTTTGTATGCGTGGAGGTGATGATTTTTGTACGTATGTACGTACATATGTGTTCAAATCGTGTTTAAAGGGCAATGTGCCCAGACCCATTCGACTTATTCGAGAGAAATTAAACTAGACCGTGTTTTTACTTTATAGTTTAAACTAAGGCGAATTCATATTAGGTGGTAACGACAGTACAAAAACTGACATTACTTTGGTTTTGCTCGTGTTGGAATAATAACAAGGTGTTGACAGTAGGGACGTGTTTGTTGTAATTTTGACTAGAATAGAGTGACTGCATGTTAAAGTTAGGAATTCAATAATATTTGCAATATTTATGTTTTTTAATCTATTTTAGAAATCATTTGCAGTCTTATAGCAAATTGCCTTATTTTGCGATCTTTACTTTTTTATAAGCTCTAAGCCAAGCCGTGTGGAGCTGCCGATACATGATGTACTCAGGCTTAAGAGCCTGTAATTACATATGTATATTTCTACGCTTATTTTGAAATAATATGCACAACCGGATCAAAAGGAGTAAATAATTAGTACCTTTTCAGCTACGTTAAAAATGAGTGACCCGAATATAACTGCCGAAAACGTGAGTTTAAGCTACTGATAACACATTATTATTATTACACCATGGCTTTTGCTTTTGATACATAATGACTAACTTCCAATATTCTTCTCTCAAGGAAAAGAGGGAAAGAAAATGCAAGCATTCAAACTGAGTTCCCTTCTTCTGATCCATTTTCGGATTTATTGCTGGCTGGGTAACGATTTTTCGGCACCTGTTGTTGGTTATAAGCGGCAAGTATTGGCACAATTTTCTTATCGTGGGAAGAGTCATAGAGTATCTAAATTTGAAATTTAGGGAAACCCCTTGCCGATCGCGACGAAATGATGAAGCTAATAAATTCGGCACATGCCAACACAGACTTTTCCCAAAATAATAGAACCACTGAAAACATATGTATGTATATCAGACTGCATCATTCCTCATCCAAAAAAAATCGGTACTGTTTTTCCCTTGGAATTATAAAATCTATTTATTTTTAGACGTCCACCAAAATATTTCGGAAAAATATTAGGATTTAAGCGAGCTGGACCGAATTGAAAATACCCCCAAAAATGGATAACAAAACCGATAAATATCCATAACAAAATCGATAAATGTCGACAACAAAATCTATAAATATCCATAACAAAATCGATAAATGTCGATAAAAAATCGATAAATATCGATAACGAAATCGACAAATATCGAGAACAAAATCGATAAATTTCCATAACGAAATCTATAAATTTCGATGCCAAAATCGATAAATATCGATAACAAAATCGATAAATATTGATAACGAAATCAACAAATATCGATAACAAAATCGATAAACATCGATACTAAAATCGATAAAAAAGTCGATAAAGATCGATAACAAAATCGATAAATTACGATAACAAAATCAATAACAAAATCGATAAAAAAGTCGATAAATATCGATTACAAAGTCGATATAAAAACCTATAAATATCGATAACAAAATCGATAACAAAACCGATAAAGATGTCGATTATTTCATCGATAAGTCTCGAGAATCCCGTAAAGCTCTAAATTTTCAAAATAGTTCCCAGATTGAGTCTCTGTGTCTCTCTCTATATCCTTTCCCCTCTAATTACCTTTATTTTAATCTTTCTTCCCCTATCTTCATCTTTACTTTTATCGGTATCCTCATCCTTCTCTTGGCGTGCAATTTCCTTTGAATTTGCCAATTTACTCCCAACCAACCAACCGCCGCTAAAGAAGTTTCACTTCAAATATAATTAATTAATTAATACGTACATAAATACATAAGGGGACCTTGAAAATGGATAATGCATACCTAACTGCTTATGTACTTGTGCTGTTATCTAGATACATATGTATGTATGTATGTACTTTGTTTTGACCAATAGCGCGCAATAAGGTCAGAAGTATGAAATTACAGTGGATATGCAATGCAGGGTGGCAATGCACACATGCGCAAACGTATGTATATATGTCTGTCTATTTTCCGACAAACGAAATTATATTACAACATAAAGGGCTGATTATGCATAATTTGCTTAACTTCGCACAACCATTTGTACCAGTGCACTAAAAGTGTGACTTAAGAAAATGTGAAGCAAAATCTAAACTCAACAGATCGCTAAGTTTTTAAAAGTTCTGCTAATTTCTGGGTAATGCAATACATACAAAGTACATACGAAATTAAAGTTTGAAGTTTATGCGAAGTTGTGCGAAGTTATGCGAAGTATGCATAATCAGACCATAAGAAATAAAAAAAAAAATTGTCCCCCCTTCAAAAAGTGAAACACTTCTGCGATTTTCGGTGCCAAGTCTTTGCGAAATTGTACACGTGCTTAATTTAAGTTTTATGTCACTTTATTGCTGTTATTTTTCGAAGATTCGATAATTTCGTGCTTTTCAATTTATTTTTGTATTTCGCTCTTTTTTGTAATTAAATATGTAGGTACATACGTACATTGAGTGTTCAATGAAAGATTGAGCCTTTCAGGCCAACACCAACACCAAAAACAAACAAAAAATTAACCAAAAATTTGTGGTAAAGCAATAAATATACCTTTATTCATGTAAAAGAAAACCAGTTTCGGCGATCCCAAACGGTTATTCGCCACAAATGAACAAACAAAAAAGCGTCAACACTGAAGCACCAATGTCATTAGCATCACCAGCAGCTCTGTAGCAATGCGGCTGTCACTAAATGTGTTATGTGATGGGCCACGTTTTGCTTTTCTTTACACACATATGTGGACCACAACGCCTAGAGCATGTGCTGATAATACATATGCTAATTGCATTTTGCCGAAAACC
>NW_023458558.1:839388-856676 GCF_013731165.1 Rhagoletis pomonella
CAGTATTATCTAAAATATGGTATTAAAAAAGTGATGTTAATACATATAAAAAAATTAGTTTTGGCTACAAAAACTTGCACAATTAGAAAACTTTTTACAAATCATTCGGCTACGGCGGCTACCGTGTATTATACATTTGTATATGCAGTTTACACTTTACAACATTTCGACGGCACTACTTATTTAAGAAACGTTTTTAAAGTTTTTAAAAGCTTTTGAATTCTAATCAAAACTTAAATCTTACAATCGTCATTTATTTATAACCAGTGCACATTCAATACCTATACTGTTCTCTAAACATACAACAAATCAGTATTTTAGCCAAATGCTTTATCAAATATTTATGTGAACACATCCCAGTGGGAAAATGGGGAGTGCATCACCTTTTTCTACCAAGAAACGTTCGAAGGGATAATTTGTAGATTTGAAGCTACAAGCAAAACGAAAAGCTTGCGAACAAATTTAAATATTGGTTAGACTAAGAGCTCGGTTACCCACGAACGTGTACGCAGCGTTGCGTAGAAGTTCGTAGAAACATACAATCAAGTTGGCTGTTGATAGAAACAGAGAGAAGCAACGTCTACGTCCGGTCATGCGATGGTGAGCTTTTGTTAACACGCAGATCCCGTAAGATAGATCGTGTCAGCTGACACGTTCTCCCCCATTTTTACGTCCGTGGGTAACTACGCTTTAACTATTAAATCCCGATCGAACCCAACATTCAATTTTTAGGTACCGAATAGCGCCGCAATCCAATGACACGAACGCTATTCTTTCGTTTCCTTTTTCTACATATAAATATATTAATACTATATATAGTTATATAAAGCGACACGCGACACATTACTCTTCTATGACATTGCCGTGAGAGGCTAAGGCCTAAGGCTAAGCGCATAGTGGAGCGGCGAGCATAGCATCGAGCAAAGCGTCGATTAGAAACGTATTTGTTTCAATGGGAGCGCACATAATGAAGAGAAAAACATACATACTTGTTTGTAATTGGCGCATTGCTCGGTGCTATGCTCGTCTCTGTGCTCGCCGCTCCACTATAAGTTTAGCCTAAGGCCTCTACATTCCTGGGTAGATTACTATAGATAACCATTTCCGACTGGGATAAATATATACATACACAAATATATCGTCGATGCTTTTGCAAAACCGCCTGAATCGCCGTTGTGGCAAAAATGAGATTTGGTAACGCTGAACCCCAGGCATCAAGATTTATGCATAAAAATCGTTAGACCGTTATTAAAACAACAGATTTGTAAAATAATTGCTAGAGAAAATACCGCCTTCAAAGAATAAAACTTTCTTTCGCTCTCCTGTAAAATTTGAGTGCCGTAAGATAGGCGGTTTTGCAATTGGGCAATGGGCGGTTTTGCAAAAACATCGACGATATGCACATATCGCACACCATCTTCCAAAGAGTCACAACTCAAAATAATACGTTTGTCAGAAAATGCGAAAAAATATTTCTTAGCTCATGATAATCGTGTGGGCAAGGGCGGCTTTACTTTGGCTTTTTTTTTTAACAAATTATAGTAAAAAATTGCTCCAGCTTTTGCTGAAAGTTGAGTAAAAGCTATGTACACATTTTTCGCGCATAATCTCAAAAATGCCAAATTTTGAGTTGTGACTCTTTTGAAGACGGTGCTCGATATGTGTCTATGTATGTATGAGTAAAACATTTAGTGAGTACAAAGCAAACCAGTAACCCAAAAAACGCGCTTGCTATTCATTTTAAAACCCTAGCTCGTAATACTTTGCCATTTAATCACTTTTTTAGCGTATTTAAATAACATTTGCTGGGACTTAAGTATTTTGTAAGTTTGTACATATGCATACGCCACTTAAAAAAAAAAAAATAACAGCTAACTTATCTAGGTACATACATACATATGTATGTATGTATGTGCATATGACTGTGGAACTATTTAATGCATTTGCCTTTTTTTCATAAAACTGCCTGTAATAAAACAGCAAAAAACGTTGTCATTGTTGTTAGTACCTGAAGCTAAAGAAAAATTGCCAAATCATATTCGCCGCTCATTAAGTGTCGAATGGGTTTAAAACTGCGCACGCTATGTACCTACATATGTACATATATCGCACCCCGTCTTTAAAAGAGGCAAAATTCAAAATTTGACATTTTTGAAATTATGCACTAAAAATGTGCACTGAGCTTTTACTTACCTTTCAGCAAAAGCTGAAGCATACTTAAGTTTTAATTTGTAAAAAAAAAACTTTAGGCAAAGTCTACCTTGCCCACAAGATTTTGAAGACGGTCTGCGATAAGTATATGAGGCATTCTTTTTCATATCGACTCCAAATTTGGTGTCGCAGTTTCGATTCGCTTAATTTTTTTATGTTTTCTATACATGAAATAAGTTAAGACGTATTCGAGGAATTTTTTTTTAATTTCTTTCTTCGAAGAATGATCTGTCAAAGTTTGGATTTTTTCGTGATTCTGACTAATCATGTACTTTTTCAAATCGTTCTATCTCGGGTTCTGCCCATCGTAGAGACTTCACCTTAACGTCGTTCTAAAGCTAAAGAAATGGGCTTAGCATTTCTATATATAAAAAAGTTTAAATTTTTGAAGTTGATTTGCATAGTGAAGACCAGTAAATTCTCCATAAAAAACATGGTTAAAAAATGGGTGTTTTCCAAGAACTATTTTTAAAATACTTTTTTATGGCAAGATGATTTATTTTGTAATTTGTTTTCGAAAACTTATGACGAGATGTATTTATCAAGGTGTGAAAAATCGGGATTTTGCAAAAATTGAAATTTCGTTGCATTTGTTCCACAACCTTTTCAATCAAATCAAAGAATCTCATTGAAATGGGTGTTGGAAATTTTAAAACCAAAGATCAAAAATTTAGATTTTTTTGTGGATTTCGGCAGAATATCTATATTGTTATTAGCGAAGGGATATTCTGCCAAAATCCGCAATAAAATATGCGTTTTTCTAAGCTTTAGTCCAGTAGTTGTAACGCCCATTTCTAGGGGTTTGACGCCTTAGAGAAAAATCTCGCCATACAAATATTATTTTCGGATAGGTATTCTATCGGAATACGCAATAAAATTTAAATTTTTGCTAAAACGTAATTTTTCACCCCTTGCTAAATACATCTCGTCGTAAGTTTTCGAAAATAAATTACAAAATAAACCATCTTGCCATAATAAGAAAGTATTTTAAAGATAGTTCTTGAAAAATGCCCAATGATTTCAACTATGAGGGTGAAGTGTAAGTTGCTGGTCACCTCTTCCCTGCCGAATCTCCATTACTTTAAGTAGGAATTAAGAATGTACATTTGGTATCAGACATACATACCTCTGAGCCGCTTTATAAAGTAAGTTACGCATAATGCAGAGCAGTCGCTCGGAGTAGTTCGCCGCTTGGAAATAACTTCGGCTGCACGCTATTTTGCAACTGACAACGTAATGTGTTGTCGGAGGTGTTCATTTTGCGCCTTACTAGTAGGTGACATTGGCCATGATGAAAATTTTGGTACTACAAACTGAAAGAAAACATGGCTTACATCGTAAGGTGCTTACCTTTTTTCCTTACCAGTGGGAATGTTAGCTTATTTCTTGTATAGACCCCACAAAAAAATTTGAAGTGAATCGGAGACATGACATCTTTTTTTTACAAAATCTGTCCGACTTAAAAAAGAATGGCTCATATATGTACATACGTATATAAGTACATACCCTGTAGAAACAAATTAGCAATTGATAAAAGTATAACTAACTTGTCGCTAGCTTTTTTGCTGGATTTCGATAAATACCTCTGTTTTAATTCAATATAACAAACTACCTTAAGGTGAGTTATATATTAATTCGAATATGGTACCACCTATACATATGCAAATACATATGTTATGTAAAATAAAGCAATATGCACATACATATATATAGGAAAAAAATTCAAAATAATCTACTTTAGTGATATTTTATATCCGAAAGCATCGAGTTGATACCCAATGCAGAGGAATGCTGTTCTCACTTTTTTGCGGCCATCGCCCTTTGGAAGGATTACGTTACGGCCGAAGGAGATAGGGATTTAATAAAAAGTTACAATTATTAGATTGCTGGGTAGCTAAAAGTAAGCTACAAACTAGTGCCATTTCCTACAGGGTATTTCACAGTTGTTCGCTGATTGCGCCTTTGCAACGGTTAGTGTTTCACAATTGATTTGCATTGGCTAAATGACAGTTTTGAAAGAAGTTTGGATTTTTTTTGTTTTTTGAGATTGTTCGTAAACACCTCTATAACTTTAATCGTTTCAATGTGTTGCGCCCTGAAGTACTGATCGCTCATTTACCAGAAGACTCTCACAGCTCCAAAGCATGGGTTCCCAAAGCATGGGATTTTGCATACAACTTACCTGCAACTGCCCATTTTGTGTTTCTTTTGTTGGTTCTCGGGCTACTGAGAGCGACTTTGAGAGAGTAATTTGTGTTTCTCACTAGCCCGAGATAGCCCGCAAAACTAGGTTATGAAAATTGTCGAATTGCCAGGAGAAGAGGAAGCCCTTCGACGCTGTTGAAAGAATCATCGTCTGTGCCCACGGTAAGACGTAGGCTAGCATTCTCAATGCTGCTCGAGATGACGCGCCACGCTGGTGTTTTAAGGCAGTAAGTCAGTACTTCTCGGCAGTAAAATGGTCATATTATGCATGGGTGCTATATCATCACCACATCTAATGCATAGTGCAACTCTCTTCCAGCCCGCCGCATGGATTCACGCTATGTTGTTGAGCCGGACTGACTTGGAGACATGTCGCGTTTGCATGACGATTCGCTGTGGTGCGTACCCCTGTCGGCATCGGACAGGCCCTCCAAAAAGCTCTTCCTCCTTTCCTCTTACTTTCTGCCATTCAGCTTAGTTTGTGCCGGGGTGCTTTTGTCGTGCCTGATAAGTGTTTGCTCTTTGTTTATAAGTAAGTACTTAAGTAAGTAAAACGCTTACTATATACTATAACATATATAAAACTATGAAAAATCAACGATCTAGAAGAACAAAAGGTCCTATGACGATAAATAATCATCCGCAATTTACTTACCCGGGAAATGAAGTATTACGATCTTTTAGGGCCGTTTCGCCATGTGTGGTTAATTCTATCTCCCAGTTAAACATCAAAATTACTTGTTTTGAAATGGGAACTTACGATGATTGCTTTTTTACACATTAAGCGTAGATGTATATGAGATATTCTTTTTCATATTGGACACCAAATTTGGTGTTACACTTTCGATTGGCTTAAACTTTTTTTATGGGTTCTATTCATGAAATAAGCGTTTTTCTTGATCTGATTCTGATTAATCATGTACTTTTCAAATCGTTATATCTGGGATTCTGCTCATCGTAGACTCTTCATCTTAACGTCGTTATAAAGCTAAAAAACGGGCTTAATATTTCTGTATATATAAGATGGTCAAGATTTTCCTTAAGCTAACTTAACTATTAACAGTTGAACTTTTTGGAGTTGTTTTGCAAAATGAAGACCAGTAAATTAGGGACTAAAAATTATACCATCGTAATCCTTCTTTAATTCTCTATAAAAGCCATGATTGAAAAAATGGGAGTTTTTCAAGAACTATTTTTAAAATATTTTTCTTTATATATTTACCAAAACTTATGTTAAGATATATTTGGTAAGGTGTTAAACATCACGTTTTTGCAAAAACTAAAATTTTATTATTATCAAAGAATATTCCAGAAATAAGCGTGGCTATATTAAAACCAAAGTTAAAAAAATTTAGACTTTATTATGGATTTCGCCCGAATATCTATATGGATTGAAAAAGTTGTGGAACAGATATTGTTAACGAAGCGATATTCTGCCGAAATCCGCAATAAAATCTGCGTTTTGCTAATTTTAGTCCTGCAAAATCCACGCCCATTCCTAGGGTTTTGTCGCCTTAAAGAAAAATTCTGTCATATATTGTATCTTAACACCTTACCAAATATATCTTTTTTTATTTGTTATAGAACAATATTAGAGGGTGAGAGCATAAAATTCCGACTTTAATTTTTCGAATTAATTTTGGGACCACCCTAATGTACATACACATATGTTTTTATATATATATACTAGTATATATGAATTTGATTGTATGAAGAGCATCTTAACTAATTGCTTTTTTCGAAAAATACATAGTATGTACTTCTATCATATTACTTCGTAAATAAATTAAAAGGTAAAATTTGCCAGGGTTGCAAACCATTCCAAAAATCGATGCAGTATATCTAAACCGCGGTTCCGTTGAAGGTATATATGAAACCAAAGGCTTGTTATTGAGATCGAAATTGAATATATAGAGACCTAACCGCCCAAAAACATTAGCAACATTTTTTTTTTTCAAAATTTTCTTTTTGGTGCGGAAATGCATTTAGATGCCCTAGGGGCATTTCTGCACCACATAATTTTGAAAAACATGTCGATATGTATGTACATATCAGGGATGTTGCAAATATTTGCATTTGCATTCGTTATGCGAATGATTCGCATCATTTTATACTTTCGCATTCGACATTCGCATTCGCATTAAATGATACGAATATTTCGCGAACCCGAATGTGTACATGGGAAGAGAGTCCACCGTAATATTGTTGAAATGGCTCAAGTCTGTCTAACCAGAGTGCGGACAATAACCGGCTTTTAGCATCAGGCGCTAAACGGTTACGTTGTATATCAAGCAACATTCATGGTACTTCTGAAAGTCTTATAAGCAATAATAATTTAATAATTAATTAATAATTTAAGACTCCTCCAGCGGAAGCGAAGGCTGGGATGTAGAATTTGGAGACATTAAAAAATGTGAAATTAAAGCTCAATTGAAGGCATATCTTAAAGAAAAACGAGCTCATCTCAGTGAAAATCCTCTCGATTGGTAGAAAACTAAACTAAAACACGACAAATTGACAGATCTGGCCCGCAAATATTTGGGCGCTCCACCCGGCGGCGTTCCAAGTGAGCAATTGTTCAGTGTAGCCGGCCTTATATACGAGCCTCTAAGAAATCGCCTCATGGAAGAAAAGGCAGAAAAATTACTTTTTTTTAAATTTAATATGCCCCTTTTGAACTTTGACTGTGTAGGTTAAGCACTCGTTCAATGTTCTAATAGTTTTCAAATTATTTAAGTAATAAAAATTATATATTGCTTTTTTAATGTTATTTCGAAAATTTGCAAATGTGAAAAATAAGACATTCGAAACATCCCTAGTACATATTATATGTGCATACTACTTATCATAACTTTGCTTTGTTAATTACAAAAATTATTATACTTGAAGAAGTGAAGTCACAAGTGGTTTGTAATAATTTATATAATTTTTCAAAAGATTGTACGAGTCGTAACTCTTGTCGAATAGGCAAAAACTGCATACTCAGAATTCTGAACTGACACTCAAAGTCTTGGTTAAGGGTTGAAACTCCCATTTTCGAAAGATTCAAACGAAATAATGTTAGCAGTTGTACCATAAGGGTTACAAAACTTGAAAAATGCTTAAATGGATTTTTATTGTGAACCGAGCCGGACCATTTTCTGGAGTGGTTTACCGTTCGAGTTTGGCATTAAAAAAAGGGTTAGATGTCCGCAAAAACTGGCGATTTGGTTCACAATCGCCCTGCAAGTTTTTCCCAAATCGACACCTTGCTTTTAATTATCAGTTATTTTAATGAAAACTAAGAATTTTGTTTTGACAAATGGAGCCAATATCGAGCCTTAAACCATAACATCGCTATCTCCCGGGAGTGCGTCATTTAACGCATTACTACTGCAGAGATTCGCATAATTATATGTACATAAGTACAAACATACTTTCAACTGAGGAGGTGCTTTTAAGTAATACTTAATTTTCAATTTGCCAATACATATTATCTCACTTAATCACCCACTACTAAGTGACTATAAAATAGCTTTGTAAATATTCAAATGTACGTACAAACAGTATTGCTTACATATGTATGTATGTACATTAGACTGACCAGATGAAAGTGCTTCTTTTTTGGTGCAAAAATATTAACGTTTAGAGGTCTCGGGTGGAAGTTTTGTGCCTCCGCCGCAAGTGCTTAGAATTACTCTTCCTTGAAATCGTGCGCACATGAAATTCGTCATTGAAGTTTTTTAAGGTCTTAGATTATGTTCAAACAGCTGAGGTAATTAAGCTTTAAATTGCGGCATTGAGTTTGGTGTTCACACACATAGCACATCTGTCCAATTAGCGATACGAAATCAGCTGTTGGATTACCTACAGTGATGGAAAAGTTGTTACAATCGTACCCTTATTTAGTTTGAAAGTACATTCGGTAAAAACAAACAGTTTTAGGTACATTTGGAACGAAGCCAAATAGTTTCTTAGCGAATCAGTTCTTATTTTTACTGACATTTTAATGCATTTTCTGACTCACCTTTTCTTCAACATAGTTTTATCTCGCACTGCTCGAAGAAATTCTTTTCATAGCCAAAAATTTGTTTAATGTGAGTACCGAAGGTCATATGGCATCGATGGGAATTGTTATCCTAATATTTTTATTTATATAGAAATACATATGCACTTTTTAGATACATCTATCTACTTTTAGGAAAAGTTTTCCGTAAATTAGGTACAATTCTAAAATTCAATTTTCCATCCCTGATAGAATATCAGCTGTAAAGCAGAACCAGGAACAAACAGCTGATTGCTCTTTGTTCAATAAACATACATACCTCCAAGTCAAAATTAAACATACCTAGCAGGGTTGCATAGAGAATCTGACACAAATTGATTACCAATTAATTATTAATTGGCAATTAATAACATGAATTTTTGTATGACAAATCGGGGGGTAACCATTATGGTCTAAATTGGTAAAAATGTTTTTAATTGCCAATAAGTTGCCTGTTTGAACATAGTCTTACAATATGTTTTCAAGGTGGCGGTCAGCCACCGTTAAGGAAGAATTTTTTCCATCTGACCCTTACATCTTAAACTATTACGAAAAAAATTATTATTTCTTAGAATTTTTTTTGCAATTTAAAATGTTTTCTAAGGAATAATCACCTTTTAAAGTGACATTTTAGAATATTTATCCACTTTTTTAAGTTTTTTTTGTAATATCTCAAAATATAAAGAACGTAGGTAGTGGTCTTTGCGATGACTCCATTTGTTTGTCAAAGTTGTGGCTATAAATATTACTTATGATAAAAAATTGCAAATAAATTTTCTAGGAAATAATGAACTTTTATTTTGTAAATGTTGTAAAATCTTAAAAGCTTCAATTTCGTGATGGATTTCATGTGCGCTCGGATTGAAGGAAGAGTAGTTCTACGTAACGTTCACGCGAGACCTCTAAATGTTAATATCCTTGCACGAAATTTTCAGGATAGTTGTTACGCATAATGGAAGCTGAAAAGTAAAGAGCTTCAAAAAAAGAAGCACTTCCATTTTTTCTGGTCAGTCTAATGGACATTAGTACATTTATCCTTTACATATATTCTAGATTGAAGCTATAACCACCTAAGCGATTTCGGCCGACGCATGATGAGTGAGTGACGCCAGTCGTTTGCCCTCTGCTCATTCCATCCTCTGCAGTATTCACCATCGTCATTTCGTGCTTCTGCGTCGGGTTACGGTGATGGGTTACTTAAGGCTCTGTTATGCATACTTGGCATTGCATGCACTGCTATACCATTTTTACGTAGAAATCAAAAACCTACAGACTTTTACGTATGTAATACTGTGCGTTGGGTAACCGCTTACACGCGAAGCTCATTTAACAGATTCCTTATGTGACAACTCTCAAGCAATGCCAAGTATGCATAACGGAGCCTTTATACAGTGTGATGTACGACGAGAGAGGATCTTAATTCTCAACTGCCTACTCAGTCCCAGTAATGTTGCCATATTCTCAGTTTAAACTGTAAATTACAGTTTTTTGGACAAGCTTACAGTTGTTTTATTTACCTTCTGTTTCAAATTACATATTTTTCTCAAAATTTACGATTATGATGATTACATTAAATTTCTTTTTTGGTTTTTTTGTAAGTCACTTTTTAATATCAACTTCAACTGCATTCCAGTCGCCACAGCAAATGTGGAAATAATATTCTCCTTAATCAAGTTAACTAAAAAAAAAAAAAACTAGACGCTCCAGCCGCTCTATGGTATTTAAGGACTAAACAATTTTGAGATATCGAATCAAATGCTCATAAAAAATTAACGAAGCAATTTACGAAACATATTGAAGCTAAATTTCATTAGATGTTTCATTTTATAAAGTCTAATTTTGTTTAATTAAGTATAATTTTTACAGTTTTTTGGTCGAAAATGCAGCTTTTTCGAGAAATTTACTTTTTTTGAAAAAAAAAAAAAAAAAACAATCTGATAGCATTGGTCCCAAGTAAAACTGTTGGCGAGAGTAAAGGCTCTGTTATGCATACTTGGCATTGCTTGAGAGTTGTCACATAAGGAATCCGTTAAATGAGCTTCGCGTGTAAGCGGTTACCCAACGCACAGCATTACATACGTAAAAGTCTGTTGGTTTTTGATTTCTACGTAAAAATGGTATAGCAGTGCATGCAATGCCAAGTATGCATAACAGAGCCTTAAGGCACGGTGCACATCAGAGCAACACGATATTCTATGCGATACGCGATACGATATGAAAGCGACATCGACATTCGCGTAGTGCACATTAGAGCGATACGACAGGCGATGCCATATGCGGTGTGATAGCAAAGCGTGTCGCACTTGCTATAGGCATGCGATATTATGTCGCAGCAGTGTCGCATGGCATGTCGCTGTCGTGCAAGTGTACACAGTTTTCATCGCTTCCTATCAATTCCCACGTACTCAGCATGTCGGTGTCGCTTTAGTATCGTATCGCAGGATACACTCGGAGGGTTGTCATTCCCCTTGTAGGGCGACGGGCGGAATGCTAGCGCGTTCTGCTCACCATTACACCATAGCGTTATTAATTTCTAAACGAACGAAATTATCTATTCATCGAAATTATAGCTGCCAAGAGTGAGGTTTGCGATTTGTTTCTCCATTTAATTTCGTCGACTTAAGTCAGAATTTGTTAGCTCTTATGAAAAATTATACATAAGCGATTCAGTTCTTATTAGCTTTCCTGATAACAGCAAATCACACGATGCTTACGGCCGTTCCTAAATTGGAGCGCTGACATTTTCTCATTTCCCATGATTTTTCTTCACGTCTCCTTTTTTTCTGTCTACTGCATTCAACTTCAAAACGTAACGCCTTGTCAAAAATTAAAATACCGTTTGCTCGGCGCTATCGCCGCGTTATTTTCGGATGCTTCATACAATTTGTATAGGCATGAGGATTTTTGACAGTTATATTTCGCATAATCTGCATAAGAATTGATGCATGAGCCTGTGATGCGATACGAAGGAGGAATGCGATGCGATAAGCAAATATATCGGAAGTAATACGCTGTACAATCGGAAGTAATACGCTGTACAGTTGCCTATCGCATTGCATTATAGAGTAGCCCCTCAGGTATGTAATTAAAAAGGCGATGTAGTATAAGCAGATAGCCCTTTACGCGTTCCTTGACATTTCAGCTGCCTTGGTTAGTACAAAATATGAAGCAAAATCCAAGGTCATGGAAAGAAAGGATATTCTTCCGGGACCGGTGGAATACATACCTGACACTACAACATTCCCCTACCCCACTCCTCCCCTCCTCCTCTTCCGAGGTCTAGGTAAGAGTGAAGTGCTGCCTCTATATTCAGATATCCGGATTTCACTTCAGATATTCATGTATACGGATAAAAAAAAAAAAATATATTGAATAAGTATGTATATCGAGCCGCAAAATAAATACATTATTGTTAACTTTTAGATTCAACAAAACGGATATCCGGTTAATAACCTTTCATTTTGTTATTTCGTATATCCGGTTAATATATATATTACTAAATAAGGGCCGGTTATATGCTCAAACGCATGGGAAATGTCCCCTAAAAACTTCACTAATTTGATGAAGATGCGCAACTGACCAGTAAAACCAAATATTGGTACATTCATTAAGCTCTGCAAATACATATATTGAGTTTGTGATAATTTCAAATAACTTTGCGTAAAATTAAACAAATATTTACATACTTATGTACATAGGTATAAAGCGAACATGTGTGTTATATTTGATTAGCTCCGTCTGAGAGTTAAGAAAAATATTGAATAAAAAAGCATGCATTGACGGTTCGATTGTGGACAGACAGCACAAGTGCTAAACAATCAAACAGCCTTATTTCTTAAAGTGTCGGGTTGGTATTGCGGCATATGGAATAACTCGGGAATTAAGCTCTTCAAAATGATGCATCCATTAAGTTGGCATCTGCTGAGAAGTATGGTCGCACCGTTTTTTTACTTACATTGCCATATTTATGTAGATACATACATTTAACAAACATTTGGAATCACAGATCAGTCACTTTGGAGTCCTAGTTGTTACGTTTTAACCTCATAATAAGGTCATTTAAGAACATGAAATGTAAGTACTTCCCTTCCTCCGAAAGTCGACTCATATAAGCTTAAATCAAATCATCAAATTAACCTCAATATGAGTCCTATTGCACTTGGGCTTGAATGGCAGGAGTACAAGCGATTACTCTGTGTCTACACAAAATACTTGGGAGGGGCAAAGAGATCTCCGTTAAGAATTTAGTGTGGTGGCATCGAAGGTGTTTCCGAAACTGCCAGGCTACGGAAGATTCTCTCTAGGTCTCTTATTCCGAAAGGTTTTTTACTAAAGCAGGATGGATCCTGGGCCTCCACGTAAAAGGAAACCATTGAGCTGCTCCTGAATACACACTTTCCCTATACCGCGAACATACCCATCTCGGACGAGAGGTTAAATTGGCAATCCAAAGCTTTAAAAAAGGACCGGACGGGATAATGCCCGCACAACAAATTAAGCCACAGGAAGTGTCTGTGGAAGGGTTTTGAAGTATTTTCAAGGCCTCTTTCAAATGTAATCATATACCTTTGGCATTAAGACACTTGAAAGGACTGTTAGTAGCTTCCTTTCTGACACTCTTGACTGTCGCCTATTGTCTGACGACCAACATGCGTACCGAAAAGGCTAATCTAGGCCACTTATATCGAGAAGTCCCTCAGCGTTAAGGACTTCTGTCTTGTAGCTATCTTGGATTTTGTAGGCGCGCGTTCAACAACATACTTTCAGAGGCTATTACTGACGCACCGAGGGATCTAGGGGTGGATAACCCACTGGTAGAGTTCATCCGTCAGCTACTCTCCTGCAAAATGGTAAAGGTGAGGCTGGGACGGAGAGAAATGTGGACACTTGTGACGAGGGGTACGTCTCAGCGAGGTTTTCTTTCTCTACAAGTCGGTGCATACACCGAAGACATTACAATCGCTTTCGGGGCAAAATATCCGCAAACGCTACGCGAACTGATGCAGCAAACACTTCGGGATATATCCAGTTGGTCCATTCTCTGTAGCTGAAGCGTCAACTTAAGCTAGGTGGAGCTGGTCTTCTTTACGAGAAGGTATAAATGCGTGCGGGTAAGTTGTGCTGCAAAGACCAAATTCCTAGGCATTATTCTATATAAGAAGCTGAACAGGAAGGATAATATCGTTCAGCGTTATGATTTTGCAGCCCTCTATGCTTATAAAAAGGGCCAGAGTCGAGAAATGGGGCCTCAATCCCCGGACTTATAGCAGTTACACCAATCCTCTCGTATGGAGTGATCCCCAGGAACACTTTTATATTAAATAAATGTTGATCCATTTGTGAACAGTACAGACCTTTGTGCTTCGAAACTGGTTCCGGAAAGAAACTTTAGAACATATATATATAGTTTATTTAAAATAAGAAAGTAATGCATTTCCAAAGCCGAATCGGCCGAGGAAAAAACCAAAGAGAGTAATTTTGTATATTACTAGGTTATTAAATTCAATCAAAGCCCGAGTAATTGGTTCATTCAAAGCGGAACTAGATTTAGGGCCGGTTGTTCAATGTCTGATTAGCACAAATCGGAGGTGAAGCTCCGGTTAGATACAACGACTGCTTTATCGATCACATGTTATATGCATGATGTCGAAATCGTCGATAATGATGTTTAACCGGCAAGTAGTGATAACCAGACATTGAACAACCGGCCCTTATAGGCATTAATGGCTGCGTTTCTTTATACATTCCGGACAATCCCATTTCACAGCCGGAATAAACAGAATGCGTTTGAAATATACGTCAGCATATCATCACGAACGTTTTAAAGAATAAATAAACAAAAAAGTTTATTCCAAACGTTCAGAATGAATAAAGAAATGCAGCCAATATAAAATGTGTCATGCCGTTCAAATATTTTCCGGAGAGCTAGACACTTGAAACTTCAAACTTTGCTCAGAATACTAAAGATGAATTAATCCGCTTGGTAGCCCAGGTGTCGAGATATTTGAAAACCCTGTATTTATGGTTCGATATCGTCCGTATTTGGAATGTATATTACCTACATGAAGAAATAACTCCACAAAAATCATTCCCAACAGGTGGCGCCGGAGACGAAATATTTGGAAAATCCTTATTTATGGTCCGATTTAACTCATTTTTAGTACATATATTACTTGAATGGAAAGGAATACTTACACAAAAAAACTAGCCATTATTTAGTTGGTATGGGAGTCGGCTTTTTTACTTACAATTTATAAAATATTCTTTTTTTTATTAATACTTGTTTTTGGCAGATCCTATTAGAGTTTGAGAGCGATGCGAAAGAGAAATGCGATGCGATAGGCAATCGCCACAGCATATAACAGACGACGTATTTGCCTTTCGCATCGCATTACTTACCGAGTAGCCCCCGAGGTGATCTCGGTTGGGAATAATTTTCGATGGTATGCTGCTAGTTTTATACATACATACATATGTATATGTAAATGGACACACATCTGTATATACAAAATGTACCTCATATTCTTGCATACATTGTCCGCTACTCCTCTCTGCCAGACTTATCGCTGCTTTCTTTGGATTTGTCGCTTGTATGTATGTACGTACATACATATGTATGTACATAATCACGTTTGTTTTAAATTTTTAGTCATTTGTTTTAGTAAGGTGGTGAGAAGTCCACTCTTGTAAACAATGCTGTATAAAATTTTCGTAAATAAATATCGGCTATACCTTTATTTGATGTTCGTGCTTTTAGCCTTGACTTCTTCCGCTTTGGAGTATGTATTTATGTACATATGTATGTATGCGTATTCAGGTGTGTGTGTGTGTGTTTGTAAGCAAGTTATAAGATAAAGCGAGCATTCGCAACGGATAACTCTCGAAATAGCTGAAAACACTAAAAATATGTCGATCAGATACAGCCTGCCTATACGTATGAACGTACATAGTTGTAAAAAAGACTTAGGAACTTAGTGCGTCTTCACACCTTGTGCTTATTTGGTAGGCTACATGTTTACAAACTATTATTCTCTATTTAGCTTTACTGTGGTAAGCTGAATAAAAAAATTTCAACTTTCGAAAACCCGAAACCAGATAAGTGTGAGCAGCCAAATAATTTTACTAAAACCCTGCTTGCGAGGAATGCTGCCTTCTTGGGGTAATTGAGAGATTAGGCAGGAAATTGTACAATGACCCGCAAAAATTCCCTTGATCTTCTCCTTGATGCCAATTTTCAGGCAAGCATTTTCTTGTTTGGGAAATACACTATTTCGGGCCCTTCGAATCAGCGATCACAGACGCTGCCGAATTGCTCAAGATTTTAGTGGTGTCGTATCGTTGTCTGGCTCCACTCTCCAAGAGTGGTCACGATGGCGTTTATACCGAAAGCCATCAAAAGTTCTCACATCTCTCACAGCTTCAGAAACTTCAGGCCAATTAGTCTCTGCTTAAAACCCTGGATGACACCTGTTCGAACGAATTTTTTAAATGAAAATCCAGAAGGAATGTTTTTTTTGTTTTTGGAAATGCCTGAGATGCACTTTATCGGGTGTATTGTGAAATATTAATGCTAGATATGTGAGTACAATTCAATCTAGAATTAACGTTAAGCGTCTATCGTATATAGATAAATATTTATCTTCTACATAAATCGATCCCGGTTTAGATAGTGATTCTTTGGCATTGCATTTATCTCCTCTGTTGCCTGCTCTTGGATACACTCCACAATGGGGCGACCAGTTTCTACTGCGGTGGTGAGTCCCTTACGCACTGCCACAGAGCTGATTGTGCGTAAATCAGTTGCCATATCCAGTGCTGCAAATACCCGAATCATTGCAGTGGTAAAATCCGTTCCATAATCACCGAATTCACCGCTCTGATAGTCGTTGGGCAAAAGGTAATGATATTGAGGCCAGTAGCTTTTTGTAATAAAGAATACACTATTCGAATCGGACGGTTTAAAGTTTTTGTCTAAGCCCCAAATGAAATGGGCCGAGTTGATGAGCCAACAAACATTCAGTACTATGAGGTATCGCAGCGAAAAAGTTACAAATGTGGCTGCAGCCATGGAGTCACCCCAATACTCTAGTGGGGCATTGACTGGCAGTAAAACATGCAGGAAAAAGTATAGTATCCAATAATACCTGGAAAGGAATCAGAGATAGAAGCGATATACAAATTTAAGAATGTGTGCATACCGGCAATATGTATACATATACTACATATATGTATGCATGTGTGTTGCTAAATATAACCTTACTTCTTTTGAAACATGACGACTTTATCCTGCTTGATGTCCGACATGTCAACATCGTTCAGCAACTGTTGTTGCTCTGGTGTGTAGCTCATGATTTGAGCGTGTACTTGGGCGGCCAAGAAATTGTGTGCGCTGTAAAAGGGATCATCTTCGTGGCGAAATTTTTGATGGTGCAGACGATGTGCTTGTACCCAACCATAAATGGGACCCTGAAGATGTTGGTAAATATTTGATCAAATATTGATAAATTTATAAAAAGTTTATCGTGAAATGAAAATAAGAATGTCTATGTAGTTTCGGACGAATCGAATGGTGTTTTCGTTTCTATCAAAAAATTTCGCATTTTGATTGCCATTTTCTTTTCGTGTTCGATTTTAAAATAAGAGCAAACGGTGACAAAATTTTGTGTTCCTCTCTTAATATGTCACACTCTTGTTAGGCAAAAATGCCCCATTTTCTGCCATTTGATGCTTTCTCGGAAAATTTACGTGATGGACTTTTGTATAATGTTTTTTTAGCGAATTTTGTACATACCAAATAGGTACCTACCAAACTTGCTAATTATGTAGGCCTGTGTGCTTGTCTTAAAAT
>NW_023458558.1:886676-917873 GCF_013731165.1 Rhagoletis pomonella
TGAAAATGTTACTATTGGAAAACTAAAATATATGAATTACCTAGTCGAGGATGTTTTATCTTTTGGTCATAAAACGGCTTTCGGTTTTTTAAATGGGATATATGTATGTACATATTTTTACCACAGATGCGTCTTCTGCGTATTAAAATACGTAGTAACATACCTGATGACAGTACGAATGGCAATTATAATAGGGAGGTTTTAGTTTTCTAAACTATAATTTTATTTAAATTACACATATATGATTTTACTACAGATACGAATTCTGTGGACAAAAATAAGCAAATTTTGTCTGAATCTCTTTTCCCGGCAGTGCCTTTTTCAACAATTTTCAACCGGAGCTCGGCATCTGGATTCCAACATTCGCTATCCCTAATTTTAATCGCCAAAAATATCCAAAATAATAGCTGTCGCACCTAACAACATGCAACATCTAGTTACATGCCCCCCCTGCTGCCGGATTTGGCTGACGACACGTTGTATCTGCTGCTGTTTTGCTGTTTCGAGTTGTGTACTTCCAGGCCCTACCGTTTTTCATTTAGAGAATTTTGGTGATGGAAATTTAGCGTGGCGAATATCAGAATTCCACACTAGGACGAGTTAAAGTGCGAGCAGCGTTGCCAGGTTGACGTTTTTAACGTCATTTGGTCGTTTTTTTGTATCCTGTTGACGTTTGGACGTTTTTTGTGTAAAAATTACGTTTTTTAACTTCCCAGTAATTTTTCTCTGTTACTAGATCTTGTAAGTAGAACTCACTTTGTATTATCTTAATAAATCTTTCCCAGCTTTGTGTTTTGCAGCAGCTGCATCAAAAGATATTTATTCTTTGGACACAGATGACTTAAATATTATGCATACCATGCGTACGCACATTTTTTTGGATTCTTGGACTAAGGATCCCGTGTCAAAGGCTGGTTGTATAAACATTTGAGGTTACGAGGCTTATTGTAATGTTTGCAATTGCACATTAAAAAGCAATCCAGGAATAGCTGATCTCTTGCAACACGCACGCTCGCAAAAGCATCAAAAAAGCTGTAGCAGCATAAAATGTCACAAAAAAGTGGCCGACTTTTTTAAGACTTCATTGAAAATGTAATGAACCCAAAATAGGCCGAAAAATATTTCTAGGCTCCTTCTAAGCAGAACGTAATATAGCATTTTCGACAACCGACACCCTTACCAAGTGTCTACAAGAAAAAAAAAATATTAAAAATCAACCCGAATCTTTAGCAACTTAACACTTGCACATTATTACCCTGAAATGGGCTATCAAACTGTGTACTCAACAAAATTCTAAAAACTCTAAATAAAAATTTGAAAATCTAGCTTAAGCTTTGCAGATTTTTTAGACCCTTTGCCCCAAATTTGAAATGTGGATTTATATTTGGTTTATTATATAATTAGCTTGGCTTTTATGGAAAAATAATAAACATTAAATAAACAAAAGAGAAACAGCCAAAATCGATCAAAATGATGATGACTTAATCAGCTGATCACAAGTATATGTATAAAATTATTTTTATAGCTGATCTCAAACCAGTTTACAATGAATTTTAAATATGCTCGGTCAAAATTACATTTTAATATACCTTACGTACACATGTATGTACCTTTGTATACAATACAAGTTTAATAAGAACAATTTTTTGTACATTCATTTGAATAAGACGTTCTTGGGTGGGAAATGACGTTTTTTCAGACCAAGAGGGACGTTTTCTCATGCCGAAGACCTGGCAACACTGAGTGCGAGGGTCATTTAATCGTTGCAAAAGTTACTCCTTTTTCTTTGCAGAATATGTCATTTAAAAAAGTCAACTTCCGATCAGTTTGACCCACTTATAACATTTGCCGAGTGCTTAGGATAAGTAAACATTAAGTGGTGCATATCATATTTGAAATAATTCCAGCTGCAAGAAACTGTGAGTTCAGCTTTTATTGGCCTTTTTATGGACACACTTCCTGTGAAATTTGTTGAATTTTTATTATATAGCTGAAGGAAAGCAATATGAAGCGAAATAGAAGGTAGATATTTATGACTCAATTAAACAGATTCAGCATTCCGTTATCTGGACGAGACCATATTCGATGGCAAAAGTCCTGCTTTGCCTTAGCTTAGCTTCTGTTGTATAAAATGTAGGTAAAATTGAAGGTTTCAGAGCAAATACATACTGTACGCATAACTTACTATTTACGTATTGTAAATGTTTTCGTTTTGTAATTTTTTGAAGGAAGATATACGATTTAGAAATAAAATATATATATTTGTCAGTATTCCCCAAAGATCATAAAATTATCTTCCAAGTTTGAGAATTTTTTGAGCAAAAAGCAGGGTACACCAAATTCTGCCAATTTTTTACTTTTTTTAATTGTTGGCTGATAACTCATTTTGATGCTCTTGCAGATTTATACATATATGTACATATGTACTCTAAATTTCATCAAAATCTGGTAACATTTACCATTTCCGTCCGCAAGAGCTGTGGGCATGGCAGTGTATCGACTTTTACTATTTTCCACACTTCTTCAATCCTAAGTGCAGCCATCACAGCTATTTTCTTCAAGTATTTCGCGAATCTTTGAATACAATATTTTGGCTGTTTAAGCAAAGCTAAGCTCCATACGAATCGGAGGGAATGGATCTTGATTAAAAAATTTCGTACTATTTTGGCCTTATTGGATTTTCGGTGCTTCCTTTGGACTGAGCAAATCTTGATTTCATTGAATATAAATGAGAATAAATAAAACAAGTACCTTTATCCTTTTTGAAAAAATGCATTTTTAATTTCTCTAGCCTCCTGTATCAAAATACTATGAGTTTTCAAAAAAAGTGGACTTGGCAACTTTTCCCACTAAACTAGTGAATTTTTAGTACGGTTATTACTTTTGGCGGCAGCTATGGTCTGGGTTCAAATCGGTGGAGATGCTCGACCAAACACTAACATATATGTAAGTGCCAGTCTATCCTTATTATTATTACTTTTGGCCGCAACTTTTATGGCAACACCCCACTGTGCGACATTAAAGCGTTTTTAAAAGTCTTAAAAACAACCTACTTCGCAGATGATCAACGGCAGTAAAAAATACTTCAAGGCGTGTATAAAGAAAATGTAGCCCGTCGCTGGTCAATTTATGTTAAGTAAGTTTCTGAATTTGAAGCAACTCGACAGCCGAGGCGGAACTCCGAAACCATTTCTTCGGGGAAAGCCCTAAAATAAAAACCGACTGCATCTCTATCGTTACGAAGATCATTTTGAGAAGGAACTTGGCCAATTAATACATACATAAAAATGACTGCATAGTGTAAGCGATTTCCTTCTCGCACTTTCAATCTATTAAAATTTCAATTGAGTATAACTATAAATATATTTAAATGAATATTCTTGTATCATATAATTGTGTGTTTGTGTATGCAAATTTACAAATACATATTTAAGTGACACTTAATGCAGTACATAAAAACAAGTGAAAGCTCACTCAGGTCAATTAATAAATGTGCAGCATTTAAAACATCAATATATGTACATTAGAGTGGTCCAAGTTTTGTATGGGGGAAACAATTTTAGCTTTTCCTTTTAGTGTTTGTATCTCTCTCTCTTTTCTACTTTACCCAATACAGGGTGCTCAGTGACCTTGAAATGCGCTACTGAATCCCTTTAAAACTGACACAAATATTGATAATTTTTATAAGAAGCTAGCGGTGCCGTGATGTCTGGAGATACTTCATTTTGTCGTCGTTCATCTACAGACCCATTCGCCTTTGCTTCTGTATATAATCCTGAGAATGCAGAACAGACGCAGCCTTTGTTTTTAGCGATAATATCGATGTCGTCGGCATACGCCAGTAAAGTATTGTTCCTGAGTTGAACATTTCTTCAGCTCATATTATCGTCTCCACCATCAGATTAAAGGAATCGCATCAAAGGGAGTTACCGTGTCTGAAACCACGTTTGGTGTCAAACGGCTCGGAGAGGTCCTTTCTAATTCTGACAGAGCTGAAGGTATTGCTCCACGTCATTTTACACAGCCGTATTAGGTTCGCGGTTATACCAAATTCAGACATCTCGGCGTAAAGACAACTTATTTTCGTGCTGTCGAAAGCGGCTGAAATCGACAAATACATGGTGCGTGTCTTTTCCAAGATTTTGCGTATTGTGAATACCTGATCTATGGTGGATTTCCCAGGGCTAAAGCCACTCTGATAAGGTGCAATCAGTTCGTTGACGGTGGGCTTCAGTCTTTCACACAATACACTCGATAATTCCTTGCAACCAATGCTTAGAAAGCTTATCCCACGATGGTTGGCGTGAATGGCGGGGTCGCCTTTCTTGTGGATCGGTCAGAACACACTTAAACTATAGTCGTCGGGAATGCGTTCATCTGACCATATTCTGCATAGAAGCTGATGTATGCACCTCATCAGCTCCTCGCGTCGTTCTTGAATGGCTTGACTGGTAGGCCGTCAGCTCCAGCAGCTTTGTTGTTTTGCGCCGCGTAATCATAATTCATACCTCATCATAGTCAGGGGGTGGGATATCGACTACATCGTCATCGACTGGGGGCTCGGGTTCGGCTTATCCACTACTTTCAATGTTTGAATGTCAATGGGGTTAAAAAAGTGTTCCCTCTTTTATTAAAGTACGTTCTGTACTTCAGTCTCTATGTCGCCATGATTGTTCTTACAGGAGTGCGCCCTGGTCTTGAAACCTTCAGTAAGTCGCCTAACTCTCTGATATAAATTTTCGCGCGCTTTCCTGGTTTTGCCCGAGGACAAACCAAAGTATATCCTGTCATCGTTCAAACAGTCAGAGCATACGCGGCTTCGTTTATTTGGGAGCCAGCATTAACACTTATTATTTGTCGGCCTGAAGTGCAACGGAGAATCACTCTTGCCTACAAGTGCTACTTTGGACTGAGTAGGCAATTGAGAAGTAAAGTCCTCTATCGTCGTACAAAGATCACACTCTATAAGTCACTCATCATGCCTGTGCTCGTGTATGGCACGGAACAAGGACAATTAAAACATCTGATGAAGCGGCCGTTGGAGTTTTCGAGAGAAAGATTCTGCGAAAGATTTACGGACCTTTACGCGTTGGTGATGGCGAATATCGCAGACGATTTAACAATGAGCTGTATGAGCTTTACAACGATATAGACATAGTGCATAGGGGGCTTGGCCATGTCGTTCGAATGGACAGAAGCGTTCCTGCTCTGAAGTATGCAACGCGGGCCGCGATGCTGGTACAGAGAAAAAGGAAGGCCTCCTCCGCGTTGAAGAGACTAGGTGGAGGAGGACTTGACTTCACTTGGCATTTCCAATAGGCGCCAGATGACACAGCAGACAAATAACTGGCGTGCTGTTTTGGACTCGGCCAAAATCGCTTAGGCGGTTAGAACACCAATAAAGAAGAAAAGTAAGTGTTGCCATGACAACTGAATCTTGTAATATTTTTCAGCTAATTTAAATCTTAAATTGTCTTAGGTTACTTGATTGTAATTTATCAAGATTTCAAATGAATCACTTACTCATAAATAAATATGCGCTATTTTCAAATAAAATAAATATGTATCTAAATATGTACATAAATACACAGCATATACCCCGCACACATCGAATCTGTTGCCTTTCACTCGCATCACTTTTTAATTTACAATTACACATACATACATACATATGCATGTATTTTATAATCGTTTCGCGGTAATTGGTAATATTTGAATTTCAAATTTTCGAATTACAATTGCACATAAATGAACTTATTTTACTTATTTAGAGAGGTAAGACATTGATTGTCTCAACACCTTTCTGGATCCACTAGCAATACTTTGTATGTAGTTGGCGACGCGGGGCACAATTCAGAATATATTGTGTACGTATGTATTTACATATAAATGCGCCGGTAAATTGAAACAACAACTATTTATTTTCCATTAATTCGTTTAAGTATAAACTTCTAGCAAATATTTAGTACTTTGAACGTATCCAAGCGCTGCCCACTTACAAGTGAATGCGTCTCACCAAACCGAACTTCCTACAATGACTGACTGAGTGGCAACCGGCTCCACTAACTCATAAATAGATACATATGTACATAATATGTATATATATATGTATATACATACTTACAACCATATGTATGTACAGATATTTCATAGCGAACACACTGCTCTATACCCATGGCACCCGCACTTATATACAAACACACACACGCACACACAACTATTCTTACAATTTATTAACAAACATAAAAGTAAATTAGTAGGTACGTCTGTATGTATACTTCCATATATGTATACTATGCATACATATGTATGTATGTGCATACAAATGCTGGAAAAGAAATGTGCCGATCATGAGTAGATAAGTAGGTTAGTAGTGAAGTAATCGAGGAGCGTAGTGGAGCGACTGCCCCCTGAGTGGCGTCGGAGCACCACCGCTCATATTCTTTTTACAATGGGAGTTTTGTATTTGTTGTCCATGTAGATACATATGTATTTATGTACATATGTCAATGCTCGGACTTCGAAAAAATTAATAGTGGTCGATTTTACATACAACAAGTAATTTATAAGACAAAAGACAAAACCAACTTCAATACTCATATAAAAATTTAGGAGTACCGTTAATTTTTTCATGATCCAATGATCAGATCTAAACCAGATTAGTACGGGACCACCTCTGAGGCACTAACTCAAATTCGAACCTTTTGAAATAAAATAGCAGCTGTTACACAATTTACAATACTATTTAAATTGAAGTGTAAATTAGAAGGTAAAATCATTCTCTCAATTCGTCGACCATGATTTTTTTAACGCTTGACGTTTGTAAACATTTTAAAATCATATAAAATTGAAAATAAAAAAATGGAATGGTTCAGAGTTGTTGTTGTTTGAGAATAAAAGTGAGAATGTGTATGTGAGCTTGAGTTCGAATTTTAAAATTATATTGCTGGTAAGCGTCAGACTGCCTATCAATGATTTTACCTTGTAATGTTTTTATCATATACCGGAAATGCCGGAATTTCAACAAACAAAAAAAAAACATTTCTAAATTACTATCCCTTACCAAATTATTGCATCAAAATTAGATTTGGAGTATTTAAAGTTGCAACCCATTCGATTGGCAGTCTCAAACAAGCGCACTGCCAGAGAAAAATGTTGGCATAAACAGCCGATGGAGATGCAATTTCACTTATAAATTGGGTATGGTCGGAGTTAACCTTTAGCCTTTGTAGATAAAAATGGTAATTAAAAATATATTGCTAAACAGTTCATAGATCTACCAATAAATTGGTAAAGTCCGTGCACTGATGTATATATGTACATATGTATATATTTATTGTGCTTGCTTCAGTATTAATGTATTTAGTTTGCGTGTTAGTGTGACGCGCCAATATCGTTTGAAACATTCCCCTTACATTTTGGGGCGACACAGACGCGTCGCGATGAGGCCTGGCGTTACAAAGCTCAGTGAGCGGAATGTGTCACCACACTTAGCCTAGCGTCCGCCCCTTTCCCCCCGGTAAACAATATAGTTCAAAGTCAATGCTGAATGCCGAATGCCGAATGCAAAGGCAAAAGTTTATTGCTGCTGGCGCGAAAACTCACCCACACTCAGATGCAGACATGTAATATTGGAGCTGATGAGGCAGACGATAAACAAAGCAGTAAATGAAAGAAGGTTAGCACGCATGCATACAAAAGGGTCTGAACATATGTACATACAGTGGGTATCGGTCATGTCAATAGCACGTCATTTCAAAGCGATATTATTTGCCCCTTATGTTTTTTTTTATTCCTAAGAATTTTCAATTAAAATATATAATAAAAAACACAAAGGCCCATAGTCATAGTCGTAGGTTAAGACCCATTCTTGTTAAAATAAAGTTTTATGTTTTGAATAGATTTTTAAGTTGTTTGAATCATAGACATCTTAGAAACAGTTTTTTGTTAAGATGAGAGAGAACAGAGCTATCCATATGAAGAGAAAAAAATTTTCTCGGAAATATAAAGAAATACCAGTACTTTAATAAGTTCACCCTGTGTCCGCTGCTGGATTGCGGATTTAGCAAGCCGGGATGTCGTGGGTTCGAATCCTAATGTCAGAAAACATTTTTTTACATCTTTTTTTGTTCTTTTAGATATTATTTTACTTTTTTTATGCAAACAATTTTATTAACTTGAAACAATTATGTGAAACACCATAAACAAAAAAAGGTAATTAAATAAATTTATATGTTTGTACAAAAACTAATAATAATCTTAAAACATATTGTTTGGGAGCTTAGAACCTTATTTTAACATTTTAAAATCACGATCTCATTTTAAAGTTAAATTTTTTTTCCATAAAATGCATTTTAAGTTGACTATGAAGAGTTAAAATGGTGATTATTGGTGAAATTGAAAATAATTAGAAAACAATAAATGAACAAAATTTAGCTGCAGCTGCTGCTATTGCATGCATGTTGGAATGTGTATAAGCACGTACAGTCAGTCAATAAAGTTTAGGTACAGCGAGTTTTTTACAATACGGGCAACTATTTTTTAAATATTTTAATTTTCGATAATTTTTTATAAAAATATGGTCAATTCTACAACAAAAAACCCAAAAATCAGGGTTCCGAACCTTGTGCAAAATTAAAGAAAATTCCGCAAAATTTCATTCAAATATTGCACTTTTTATTTACGCTCTCTAGAAAGGAGTTGGGTACGCAGTTTTTTAGCCCATTCAATTTTAGTATAACAAAGTGCAAGTTTGTGGTGGCTAGGACTTACCATTAATTTGTAGGAATTTTGTTTGTTGAAGGTGTCGCTCATTTTCTCCATATAAAATAATGTTTGTTTTCTTTTTGGGGTTTTTGTTGTAGAATTAACCATATTTTTATAAAAAATTTGCGAAAAATAAAATATTTAAAATATAGTTGCCCGTATTGTAAAAAATTCGGTGTACCTAAACTTTATTGACTGACTGTAACTATGTATGCATGTTATTTGAAAGGAATTTTTGCTGAATGCCTTTGCGAATATAGTGCGTTCAATAAGACTCAAAGAGCAACCTAAAATAAGAGTCCGAATTTAGTAATTTATGAGGCTGATTAGAGGCTCGAAAAGAGTCTGAAAGGATTCATATATGAGGCCGAAAAGTGTTTTAAAAGAGTCCAAAATGAGCGGTATATTAGGCCAATAAATAAGAGTCCAATATGACTCATATTGAGGCTCATTTGATGTATGAATTTAATCTCATATAAGTCGACCTTCGGAGAAATGGAAACAACCTCATATCGGACTCTTAAATGAGCTCATTATGAGCGTAATGGCTCCGAAATAGGACTCCCTAAAGACTCATTTATGACTCCAAAGATTGCTGGGAAATTTAGGTGAAAATTTAGTTTATACAAAGTTTTAAACTTGGGTTTATATGGGCTTTGTTATGAAATGAAGTAAGTGGCAAGAAATATCACTTTGAAATCTATAGATATGACCGATACCGTATGTATATGGGTATGTATGTATATGTATATGTAAATAGTATGTATGTATGTAGGTGTTTCGTGGGCGTTTGGAGAGCAAGAAAATTACTACTGCTCGTACTATTTTTCTGATGACAAAGTAGATACGTTGCTATATGTATATACATACATACACATACATACATACATACATACGTACGTGTGTAGATATGTGTACATATGTGTGCACTGTCGTACAGCTCAGAAGTATCTTAAATCCAAAAAAATAATAATAATTAGAGGGGGCATGTTCGTTTTGAAGCTGTGGAATGTGTTGATGGTTTGGAAATCACTTTTGATTTCATCATCGTGTGTTGTAGAGGTATGTATACGCCGCCGGGCCACGCCGCCGCCGACGCCGTGTTTTGTCATTTGTCAGGCGGCGTTCGGCGCCTAAGGAATTTTGTACAAAATTTTCATGTTGTATTCACATTGAAATATATCGTTTGAAGGAACTAAATACTACTTGTATAAAAACACTATTTTACGAAATGAAAATTACATTTTTAAAGGAAGTTTTTTTTTTGCATAATTTGGGCCACTGAACATTTCAAAAAAAAGCGTATAAAACATAGGTAACACGTTCGATCGAAAGCGTTTATTACAGCTAAATTAGGGTCGAATACAGGTAATCTGACGATTTTTTCCGCAGTAGACAATTTTTTTCAATACCACAACAATACTACTTTTTTATATACTACATCAACAAGAAACTTTAACGCCAATATCTCAGAAAGCAGTTTTAACAGAAGCGTCCTTATTGCATCTAACTCCTCAATTATTGGGGTCCCACAGACGTATACAAGAACTAGGTGGATGTGTGAAAATTACGTTAGTATTCCTAAGTAGTGGTCAAACCCCAGGAAGGTTTTGCTCCCGCGCATCGCAATATTTTCTACACAGAGTTAAAGTCCCCCTTTTTGGTAAAAATTACTATTATTTTGCATTACATTCTGTTCTCCTTAGAAAAATTTGGTGCTTAATATATTAGTGGAAATTTTAACTATTTATAAGCCATTTTTCAAACAGTGGGTCAAAAAGGCCCGTTCTGGTGGGAGTTGATGGGTTAAACTTTTGGAAAAAAGTAGGCCGACCTTATTTTCAATATATAACCCGCAAAAAATCGTAAGAACTCCGTAATTTAACATAACGGTTGAGAAGCTTATTGCAAAAATGTATTGATAGCGACATAAGTTACCCCAATAACTTAACCTTTAAATTTTTTTATTTCTTTAAATTGAAATAGTACATACGGATTTGTAGGGTACATAGGGTGCCCATCGAAAATCGTTCTTTCGTACTTTAGTACTACATATTTTCAAATTGTGGAAATTATCGATGGTCAAAATTTAAAAAATTCTTTGAAATTCAAGCAAAAATAGTCACCCAAAAACTCATGATTCTAGAAAATCGTATTTTCTGACCTAAATCGACAGGCGACCTCTAAATGGCCTTTAAAAAATCTATAAAAATAGGCAATAATATTTCTCACAAAAACGGATCAAATTAGGGGGTAGGGTCTTTAAATAAAAAAAAAAAAACATTTTCGATGGGATATAAATAATGTATATACTATATAGACTTTCTTCTGTTCGCTCATTCATCAGCAGCAGTCACTCAACATTTGAATTCAATGAATGAATTAAATAGAATTATAATCTGATGACATAAGATTAGAAGCCTCATGGCTCTTTGCAATCTACCTTATGGGCAGTAGCGTTTCCAGACGCGCCGGCGTCGGCGCCGCAAAGCCGGTCGGCGTAAACCACTAGTGTGTTGACCTATACTCTAGCACAGTAATACATGCACAAGCTGGAATCTACATACATACGTATGTAGTATGTGTATTAGGGTAATCAAAAAAAAAGGAAAATCAACTTTCTGTCGTGCTTGGTGGCTTCAATGCGAGGGTGGGCCAGCAAGGGATCTTTGGAACCATGGCCGGAAAATTTAGCCTCCACGTCGATACGTCCGACAACGGACTGAGGCTGATCGACTTCACCGTGGCCCGAAACGTGGTAGTAACAGTACCAGGTTCAAACATAAAGAATCCATCTAACTACGTGGCTGTCTCCAGGTTGAAAAACGAGAAGCCAAATAGATCATGCTGTGATATACGGAAGGCATGCTTCCAGTATTTTAGACATCGATTGGGTCTGGTGGTCAACGAGAACAAGACGAAGCATCTCCTGTCATCAAACAACCAGTCGGCACATTCGAGCCTTGGCACCCACGTCATTGTTGACAGTTACAATTTCGAGAAGCTGGAGAATTTGGTTTACTTGCGAACAAGCATTTACACCGATAATAATGTCAGCAGCGAAACTCAACGCAGAATAACTCTTGCCAACAAGTGATACTTTGGACTGAGTAGGCAATTAAGGAGTAAAGTTCTCTCTTGACATATGAAAACCACACTATATAAGTCACTCATCATGCCCGTTTTGGTATATGGCGCAGAAGCATGGACAATGACAACATCCGAAGAGATGGCTCTTGGCATATTCGAGTAAAAGATTTTGCGGAAGATTTTCGGGTTCTTTACGCTTTGGCGACGACAAGTAGCGCAGCGATATAGACATAGCGCAGCGAATTAAAGTTCTGCGGCTCCGCTGGCTTGGCCATGTCGTTCGAATGGACTCCGACGCTCCTGCTCTGAAAGTATTCAACGCGGGCCACGATGCTGGTAACAGAGGAAGAGGAAGACCTCCTGCGCGTTGAAAAGACCAGGTGGAGGAGGACTTGACTTCACTTGGCATTTCCAAATGGCGTCAGTTGGCATAGAAGTGAAAGATAAGTAAACGGCCTTAATATACATAGTACATAGCGACGGCTGAGTGGAAGATCGACCTGTTTGGCAGCCGGTTCGAAAACGTTCTATCTCGGCAAATTTTTCAAAAACGCCCTAACTAAAGGTAAATTCAATTTATCGACAGCTGAGATAAGGCCTTCTCGAATCGGCTGCTGATCGATCTTCGACTCGGCCGTCGATATACTCAGATGTACATTCTTTCTAAACTCAAACTTTTTCTTTAAAATTAAAAGTTGATACAGAAAAATGCAGATGCATATACAATGTACATACGTAAATACTGTGACTCAAATATATGACCACGTGTTTTTTTATTCTTACTGCCTGATGAACTAAGTTTTTGTTTTTTTTTTCACAGTTTCAAACTTCGTACAAAACTTAGGAAAAGTTAAAAAATTTCAACTTTTTAATCTGAATCTTTAGAACATTTTTGGGTATGCAGTTTTAAGCCCATACAATTTTAGGCTTATGAGATGCAAGTTTAAAATAGCTAAGAAAACCCCCGTTGTGTTTTGAGAATTTTGTTTCTACGGATTTTAGCACTTTTTTCTATATATGTAAGTATGAATTTCTTATAAAATAAAAGACGTTCGCAGCAAAATTTCAAAAAATCAACGCCAGCTTTTGCAAAATTTCACTTGTTATATTAAAAAAAAACGCAAAAATTCTCTAAAGATTCAAATAAAAAAGTTGAGTTTTTGATGAAAATTTGTTTAATTTTCCGAATTTTTGTATAAAATTTGAAACTGTTTTTTTAAAGCTTGAGCGATATTTTTGTAGAAAAATAACAAAAAAATTTAGCTCGAAAGAATTACGAATATTTAAAAAAAATCAACTCGTGGTCATTTGTTTAAGTCACTGTATGTGTATGATATTGTAGGTATGAATGTTGTATGAAGGCTGGAGGGAAACTAATTTCATTAAATGCAAATAACTGGAAAATTCAATCATTTACTGTGCTGCATCCAGCAGGGACGGAGTGTGTAAGAAAATGATGTCAACTGCACACAAAGATATCGGCAGTAACTACGAGAGGAGGCTAAATGAACAATTTCCAGAGAAATTATTAAATAAGCTTTTGTAATATGTATCACACAACTTTTCAAACGATTTTTAATTACAAGTGCAGGTATTCATGCACACATCCATACATTAGGTTGGTCCAAAAATGCATGTGAAAAAGTAAAGTCGGAATTTTGATGCTCCCACCCCTAGGATCTCTCTACATCGAAAAAATTTACCCCTGCTTTGAAATAAAAAATTTTTAGAGGTCGCTCAAAGCCCTCAATGTTTTCCATGTATTTTATGTTGGGGGAAAAAAATCGAAAAAATGGTATGGAATTCTTGAAAATCAATATTTTGCGATCGGAAAACTTGATTTCCCAATTTTTTATTTGGAGTTTATTATGGAGTTTTTAAAAAGCACACTGTGTGGCGGACAAAAAATCCAAATCGAATGGATTCGCTTAAATTTTTTTTAATTTGGCGTTATTAAGGTCGCTAATTAAGAATATGGAATCAGATTCTAAAAATTAAAAATTATGTATCCATTTCGGACCAACCATTTATCACGAAAAGGTTTCAATCGAACTTGCGTGCATGGCGTATACGTAACATTCTCATCTTATGCCATGTATGTATGTATGTACGTACATTCGATGCTAACTTTTCAGTGATAAATGGTAGATCCTATGTGATGCGCAATTTTGAATTTTGAACTGATTTCAGATTTATAATCAACGACCATAATAACGCCCAATTTTAAAACCTTAAGCAAATCCTTCGATTTTGATATTTTGTCTGCCATTTCGAATTTTTCCAATCTGACTTCAGAGTAATCAACGACCCGATACCCCCGAGTAACCAATTGTAAAGTTTTAAACAAATAAAATCGATTTTGATTTTTTTCCGCCATATTGGGTTCACCATTTTGAATATTGAAATTCCGATACCATAATCGCGATCAGCGACCCTTAAAACAGTAGGAAACTTCTTGACCTAACAACTGGCAACTGCTTTAACGAACTGAATGGCAAATTTATTTACGCATTTACGGCGATGAAGTTTTCTAAGGGGCGGAGCATTTACGTAATACTGAATTTTTATTTATGTCACATTTTATTTGATGCATTATAAATTTACATGCTTATGCTTTACGTTAATTTCAATTGCATAGAATTTTAGGCAGAGCTTAGGCCCGGTTGAAATGGAACGCCCCTTATTTACATATACCTTATACATATAGACAGTTCCTAACTCATTTTCTTTTCACTGTTCCAGCACTGTTGAAAAGTCTGCCGATCAATCACTAAAAACCCATTGGCTTTTAAAAATAACTACTACAGCAAAATTAGTTATATTCTTCAACAACAACCGCCTTCGAATGAAATTCGCAGAAAAAGGATTTGATTTTCTGTGGAGGTTTTTCATCACCCCATAAAAAAGCCAAAATGGTAGGTATTGCCTTTCTATATTAAGGTAACGATATACATATATATGCACATTCCTATATATGATCTATGAATAAGTGTCTATACTCCGTCTCGGTAATTTCGTAGTCGACTACTAAAATACTTACTTTTGGTCCACTTATTACGACTATCTGGTAAATATTTCCAAAGCTATCCAGATCGCAACCGAAAAACTGCACAACTAGAATTGCTTGATATTTGGATTAAGTACTTACAATGGAGCCAACTGACTATTTAAGCATTCCGGTTTCCTAGGCAGTAGTCAATTTCCCGACTCTGCATGGCATTTTAGTGGCTTAGAAGTTAGCTAAGAATTAAACTCACTTAACTGCGTGTACAAGACTGAGAACTGGTTTTCTTCACAATGCATAAAATATCAATGAAAAATAGGCAAAGGGCAAAAAGTACAACAAATAAATGATACTTAAACAGAGAAAAGGAAATAATTATGTCAAACATAACCAATTTACCGCGGAGACTACGCGGACTTTGAAGTCCTGCATTTCATTAGGGGAGCTCACGTTGAGTAGAATTTTAGGTGTATGGTTCCTACATAGCAATATATCACATGTTTTGTTTCTTTCCCAATAACAAAATGCATGCTGGATTGCTACGTAGCAACTTTACGCCTAAAATGCTACAGAAATAAAATGTTTGGATATCGAGTATCAAGTATGTGCATGTCGAAAGCCTCTTCACCAATCGCACAAAATTTGGCATTTATCAAATCTTTTTTCACATAATTAACACAAACAAATTTTTTGGAAAATAATAAAAACTTAAAAAAATATTGTGTTAAATATTCACATTATCGTCAGAACTCAATGCCGTTTCCTGTACAAAATCTATGTGATGCATCGAAAATATCGAAGTTTTGCTTCGACGCATCGAAAATTTTCCGCGCTCGATGTATAAATAGTCGTTGTATCGATACATCGATGTTTTGTTTGAAATCTGATGTCTCTGGTACATTGAACCGCCATTTCAGTTTTTCGATTGCGTAAAAATAAAAGATGTGAGCTTCACCAAAAAATTGAAACGGCTCCAAAAAGTTCTGTTAGAAACATAATTACATAGCTCAATCACAGCAATTGCTTTAAAATTTTGTAAAATTTTGCTAACAATAAAATCCTATGCAAATCGAAGCATCGATGTATTGAAAAATACCGATGTATATTTCGATACTAAATTGTTGTACTGGAATAAACACTCCGTTCCGGAAGTTGTACACTAGATATATGTAAGTACTGTAAAATTGTAATGTAAGAATTGTCAATAAAAGAAACTATTTACTACTACAACTACATTTCGATCCATCGACTTAAATCGATGTATTTTTGTCCCTGACATCCTTAGCGCATACCCGGGTATGCTGCTGTTGACGTACGTATAATTTTTCCGATGTTGACATTAAGGTTAAAAAACAGTTTTAGCTAAAATTACTCCTAAAGACTAACTAAATCAAAGAGGCTTATAAAAATTCGAAGTTAACGCCAGTGATACGCTTTAGGTAAATGAAAAAGTAAATTTTTCGTATTTTTTCGTACCCAATACCTACCTCAATTGCCAATTAGTTTTTATTCTTGATCGAAAAAATATAAAAAGCAAGAAATAATGATATCTGATGATTTTTTCTGGCCAGGTAATCGTATTCCGCATTCCTAAAATTCACTGGGGCGAAAAAATATCCCCTTGATAAAAATTTTATTGTTTTTTTTTTTTACTTTTAACGGCGCATTGGCTTTGAGTAATTAATAATGATAGCGCTGTTAAGGCTGGCCAGGTGTTACGCCAAATCTCATTCAATGCAATCAAGAAATCAACTTTGAAGTCAAAATATTGCATCTAACAAAATTATCTTTATGGATATCTTGTGAAACCCCTTTGAACGGTGTTAATTGGAATAAACCTTCCAACACACAATTGAGCAAAACTTTCGCTTGATAAAAATACAGCCACATATCAGTTTGTATACTGTTAATGATAACAATTTGGAGGGTAGTCAATTATTAGTCACAATAAAAATCACTTTGAACAGGTGTTCATACCAAATATGTTGATATACATATTTATGTTTGTATACATAAATAGCATTGAGTAACGTTACTTTTTCGAAGACCTTTTCTATTTGTACATGTGCATATATGTACATACATAAATAAATATGCAGTGGTTCAAAAATTTTTTTTTTTTTTTTTGGAAATTCAAAAACGAACGTGTTTTTTATTTTTATTTTGAAAAAAAAAGTTATTTTTATAAAAACGCTGATGTTCTCAATTTTTTTGTTTGCTTGACATGTTAAAATGCAGCTAAAAATGTTGATTTTACATATAATTACTCTGGTGTTATTGGAGAATATTCCCTACACTATTTACATACCTGTCCTGGACAGTTAGAATGGGCCTAGTTCCCGAAAATATACTCTCAAAAAGATACTCCCCAAATTAAGACGTTAGTACTGAACGATTTACGCATTATCATGTGTTGGAACTTGTTACCAAGAGCTTCTTGGGGTTGCTAATTAGGAATTTAAAGTAAATTTTTCAAAATTCAAAATTGTCACTTCGCACAGTGCTGTGTCTCCATATAAAAAGTGGGCAAAAATAGAATAATGGACGGATTTGAGTAAAAATTCGTTTCTTGGTGGATTAGAGTACGGAGATTTCAAAAATCAATTTTTTTTTACCTAGCTCTTACATTTTTCATGGAAACTGAGATTGAAACTGCAAAATTTGATATTCAGAAGTAGTTCCAATACTGAGTAGTTATTTTGTTATTTATACAGGGCGTTTTCCTAATAATATTAAAGACTTCAAGGCTTCATTCTATGGCTTAATTCATGGCAAATAAGATTCCCTATATCTCTCTTACGCAAACCCTCTGGAATGGCAGCTACTTTCATTTTGGTCCTTTTTGACTACAAAATGTTTTTTTAAATTGATTATATCTTTTGGTGTGGATGTCACACGCTTAAAAAATTTGATTCATTCAAGACGACATTAAATACTCAAAAGACAAATATAATTTTGTTTTCCTTTTTATTAGTTACTTCGCACGAACAAGAGTTGTTGCAAAATACTGAATCAAAAATTATTTGTTTTATCTAACGCCGTTTATTGAAAAATTAAAGTCATCATGCAGTCAAATTCCAAACTACTCAGCAAACACACTAGTTCATTGACTATATATTTTGTGGTGTATTCATACATGAATTGTGGTGTATTCATACATGAATTTTGTGGTGTATTCATACATGAATTCATTCATGAATTTCGGGTTGAAATCATACTAGTCAGAAAAAGTGTAATCTATACTAGAAATCATACTAATCAGAAAAATCCCATCCCATAGTATACCAACTGGAATGAATGTCAAATTCGTGGACTAGTATGACAAGTGGTAGGATCTTGACGTGCATACTGACTAGTATGTTCTGGCGCATATACTGAGTAGTATGTCAACTGCTATGATTCTGATGTATATAATGACTAGTATGCCAACAGGTACGATCATAACGTATATACGAACTAGTATCTTAAATGGTATGATATTGATGTATATATTGACTAGTATGTCAACTGATATATTGCTGATGCAGAGGCTGACTAGTATGCCAACTGGTATAGTGCTGATGCAGAAGAGGACAATTGCCATCTCGTAGGACATCGCCGTGTTAAAAATACCAGTTGCTTATATGGAAATCCAGATATCAGCTAAAATTGAGTTTTTTATAATTAAATTCATATTAATATTAGTTTTTTCGCTATTTTACGCTTCACTACACAGCACAGAACACTACCGCGTGTGTCTACAGTAATAAACTTTACTATTTTTAAAGAATGTTTTGGCATTTAAATAATGGAAAATACTGTGGTAACTGTAATCAGTGAAATTTTTTTTTTGCAAAAGTTTATTTTATAACCTTAAAAAAAAACGATTTTCTTCGAAAAGCGCAATGAGTCTGCAGACTTTTTTTTTTATTTCAAAGAAAAATGCCCCTTCTTTCAAATAAAAGAATAAAAAAACATACTTGTACATATTTTTTTTTTATCCCTTTGTAGACTTAGGAATTTTTTAAATTTTCTGTAACAAATTTTAGGGTGTAGCAAATAGGCCATTCCAGCCAGGAAACTCAATATTTTTTAAAAAGCTCTATAGAGTGGTTTCCTTACAGATTTTCTAATTAGAAAAATTGTGTCTTAAGATAAAGTATGATAAATTGTATTTTTAGCAATTTTTTTTTTAAAGACTCCAGCTAAAGGCATTTTCATAAAAGAAAAAATATATAAAAAACACACAACTTTAAGAGGTTTTTGTGAGAACCTTATGAGATAAAAACCAAAACTAAGTCCAGATCCTTAATCTAGGATAAATTTCCTTTCCAACGATACCAAACACGTTGACATACGTGACAACAATTTTTTTGATTTTTGCCCGCTCATACAGCACTGTGCTTCGGCATCATTCCACAAAAAATCTTTGGAGAATTTACATACCGTAAGACCTGCAAACATAGTAGACCACGAGTTTTACGGGTCTTTCTTTGCTGGCAGGTGTTCTGAAATTTTTAGCCATTTGAAACTCGAACTTTATTCTACTAGAATTGAATGCGGCACAAAACTGCATACTCAGAAATTAATTAAAAATCCCGAAATTTTAACGAAAATGTATTGAATTTTTTTAAATTGCATAAATTTTTAAGGCAGTGTCACTCGATTGGTACATTTGTACAGATTTGTACATTTTTACCACGCTTTTATTAACTCGGGATGTAACTATGTAATATTGATGTGCCTAAAAGATGCAGCGATTTCCATTCTCAAGTTACATACCTGATGACAGTACGAATGAGAATTGCTTTAAACTTCCATTCTTAAAGTAACCTGATGATAGTACGAATGGAAATTTTAATAGCGAGGTTTAAGTTTTTTAAACTATAATTTTATTATATTGCGCAATTACATAAAAAACAAAATTGTTTTTGCACTCTAATACGGTAGACAAACGGGCTCGATTATTTGCATTACCAGCCTTAATTTGCTTTAACTCATGCATTTTCCTCTTTAAAATGAGCATAAGCAGCCGAACAAATGCACGAAATTTTTGGGAATTAACTCGGATCCGGGGAATTTTCGATGACAATACCAGCCACCAACGGCCAGTTGTTGTCTTTTGTACAAGTAAGCAAACGAAGCAGTCGAGTTGCGCGTACGCGGTAGCCGAGTGGTGAGAGTTGCGAGCTACAAGCCTGTAGCTGTCAGGTTCGATACTCGGTTGGAGCGATTGCGAAAAATGTTTTGTTTTTATTATTTATTTTATATTTTTTTATTTTATTTTATTTGTATATTTAATTTTACTTTATTTTATTTTCATTTGCTTTATTTTATATCACATTTCTTACTTTACTACTAGTTAATTTTAATTTTTAGAGATGAATTTTGTTAAAAATTCAACAACTAACTGAAAGTAACGTAAAAAAATATAGAACTAAAAAAAAAAAAAATAATGAAAAGGAAATAAAAAAGTATACTGGCCGTGGGACCCACAACCTTGCGGCTGGTTTATTCGCATTACTGCCGTCTGTAAGGGTAAAATTTTAATTTGCATTTATGCTTATTAATTCAAATTAATTTTCTCCGTCTGTCTACCATATAAAGGTTTTCCTTTCTTTGTGTTTGGGAGTGTGAGTATGCCATGCTCTGCAACTAATTTTTTAGCAATCCTGGCTTTTCTTTCTGATGTTCCAAACTCAGCCATTGTTTTTGCGCGACTCCATGTCGGTGGAGCAGGCGTGAGAAGTTGAATTTTAAATTTGCTGAGCTCTTTCCTGCACGATCCACAAATTCGCGTCCGTTTTGATAGCGTAGGGAATTTTGATATTAAGCCGTCAGAAAGCCGTCGTGTATCTGAAGATACGTGGTTTTTTTGTTGAAGGGATTAAAGCAAAAAGAAGCAAAACCTTTTTATGAGCCATAGCTATTGAAAATATTAATTATGTAAATAACACAGTCTTTATTTTAAAGCTGTTTCTAAAAAAGTGGTATTCAGAATGACCATACACTGCCTTCATATACTATAGCTGATTTATTATAGCTACTTATGGGTTGCGCGAGTAGGTATGCATATATATTGAGAAAAGGTTTGGACGAATCTGCTGTGGTTAGGTACAAAGAAAAATCTTAATCATCCTTAACTACCGGGAAATCCCATCTTCTTGATACTTTTCAAATATTGGGCTAGTAGGTATGCAAATCTCATACTCAAAATTCTGCAAAGCTATTAATAAAGTGTTTGGATGCACAAAATCGAATACCTGCTGTGTTAGACTACGAAAAATCTTAATCACAAACGACTGTAATGTTAATGTACAAACGAAAAAATATAACAACAATGCTACTCTGATGTAATGCAGGGATGGAGTATATGGTCCTGCCCTAGGACATCGCAATGTTAATTGGACCATATTTTTTAAATGAATTGTGGTTAATTTTGGAGTACTCCTTGGTCCTTAGGGAGTACTCTTTACACGCATGCATGGAGTAGTCGCGATTTTTGCAGGGTTTGCGCAAAGGAGTGGATATGTTTATTGTGAGTGTTTTTGTGCTTCTCTCTCTGTGAGAGCAACTGAGAAAAGTTCTGAACGCTTTTTAGTTGGGAATTTAACTTCAACTTTGGTTCAGAACTAAAACGATGAGTCCGCCTTGAATGGAATCAAAATAATGAGGTTTCTGGAGCATTTTCAAGTCGCTCTAGCTCACGTATATCTTAGTCAGCCTAACCGGTTCACCTTTCACTTTTGGTTTTCATGTTTTTACTATGGGGGAAGAAAAATTTTCGGGTGAATTTTTTCCGGACGAAATTCAGGTTAAGGCATAATATTTGTCGGAAATACTTTGCCGGATGTCTTCAAACAAATAATAACTCTAATATTATTCCACAGCATGTTTTTAGTACTTCAAAGCATCTATTAACATAGATGAATTTTCCAATGCAATTATCATATATTTGATTTTCGATAAAGAGTTGGGTTTTATTTTAAGGCATTCTTGTTTTTTGTTATTACAAAAGCTAAGCGAACTGGAAACCGAAGTTTTTTAAAATTCGAACGACATATCAGAAGGAATTAAAGGGGTCATGTGACTTATGGTTCCGAAGTTATGGCTGATAAAAACGTCCGCGCCCATGTTATGTGCTACGGCACCTTTTACAAACTCATTTATATATACCTTACTATAAGCACCTTCCATAGATATGTTTGCATACCAAATTTCAAGTTCATGTGACTTCTGGTTTCAAAGTTATCGATGATTAAAGCTTCAAAGCCTACTGGATGTGCCACGCCCCCTTTGATAAACTCATTTATATAAACCTTACTATAAGCACCTACCATAGATATGACTTCATATCAAATATCAAATTCATGCGACGTATGGTTCCGAAGTTATAGCTGAAACAAAATTCCACGCCCGAGGGATGTACCACGCCTCCTTTTACAAACTCATTTGTATACACCTTACTATAACCGTCTACCATAGATATGTCTTCGTACAAAATTTCAAGTTCTTTTGACTTATCTATCTATTTCGAAGTTATAGCTGATTAAACATTTGCAGACCTATTGGAGGTGCCACGCCCCTTGCAAAATTTACGACATATTTGCAAATAAAACCATACCATATATCCTTCCCGGGGTAAAAACAGGTCGGCAGAGTTTCGTGCGATTCCATGTCGTGGTTCCAAACTTATAAGGTAATAAACAGACAGACATTCACATTTACATATATATCGACTGCTGAGTCGAAGATCGACCTATCTCGGCAGCCAGTTCGAAAACGCTCTATCTCAAAAATATTTTCAAGATCGCCCTGTTTCAAAATTTGGTTGAAGAACGCCCTATCTCCGAATTTGTTTCAAAAATGCCCTATTTCAGCTGCCGATTCAAAAACGCGCTATGTCAGCACATTTTCAATACATTTTGAAGTGAGATAGGGCGTTCTTCAACCAAATTCTGAGATAGGGTGTTCTTCAATAAAAAATATGAAATAGGGCGTTCTTGAAAAGTTTTTTGAGATAGGGTGTTTTCGAACTGGCTGCCGAGATAGGTCGATCTTCCACTCAGCAGTCGATATATAGATTGTATAATTCCGGTAGAAAACCGACACTTTTTGTGATTCACCCTAAAAAAAAAACATTTATGTATGCATATATATGTAACTATGCTTATGCATGCACGTATGTATGTAAGCAGCTACATGTAAATATGTACTCAGAATGAGTAATGTAAACACAGCTGCAAACTCTTAAGATAAGCAAAACTTGTCTTGATAACAAATGACAATTTAAAATTAGCAGCTCTTCATGGACAGTTAAACATACGTATATATCGTTTACTTTAAATCGAAGGATTCCCTTACTGATGCAATTGTTATACATATATATTTTATTTGTTTTCGTTCTAGATTATATATCGTCACTACACACGAATAAAGTCGCGATAGTGTTTTGACGGCGAAAAAAGGCGCGTAAAAAAATTTTGCGAAAAAAGATGCTTATGAAAAACTTCGGCGAAGTATGTTTAGAGTTTTTGACGCTAAACGTGGAAAACGTTTAAGCGCCAATCATTCGTTTATTGGGATCAAATACGATATTGGTACTGTTCATCCCCCAAACAACCTAAAATTTTGAAACTATTTAGGGGCTTCCCTTGAACTGCAGAACTTCGAAAAACCTTAAAGTTTTATTCAGAGGTGAAGATTTGGATGAAATTAAAAAAAAAAACCGGTTTGTTCGATCAAAAAATCCGGGTTATTCAATATTCGAAAAATAAAGATTTCAAAAAACGTCTATAGATTTCCCCAAAAAAAAAACGGTGGAAACCGGTTTCGAACAACCGAGTCAATCACCCTACTGCACATAATATACTTATCAAGCTTATTAATATTATGCGATATGTCGGATTTTCTTAAAAACGAAATTCTTCTGTGTGAATCTTAAAAACAAAAAAAAAAAGTATTTTTTTACTATGACGTTCTTCCAGCAATCGAGCGATGTGTACATAGCCCACGCTTTTGATTCGTTTCGGGACCAAAGCGATGACATAATACCCTAGCTTGACATCATCATCATCATCACATCACGTACACATACTGCACACATAAATACATATTTACATACATTTTGGGAGCATTTTCTATGCGAAAGAGCCACTCACTCTACTTATACATTCTTTGCAAAAGTGTTCGCGAGGTTGGTCACAAATAGTTGTTGATGCCGATGTTGCTTCTTTTGAATTTGCATATTTAATTTTCATTTATTTTTTCAACCCTCCTCCCAATTCTATTTGCTTATTTATGCAGTTAATTCAGTATCGAAAAGTTTAGCATTCCAAGCAGGATATCTACATATGTATGTATACTCGTACATAAATAAGTATATACATATGTATGTATGTGATTATAAAGTACTAGTTAAGGTTCAGTATACGCTCTGTTACCCATTAACCCATATTGATCACTTGATAGAAGACTGCCACAACTCAAAACATTACGCGGCGGATCCCGATTTTTTTTTTTTGGTTTTGCGAGAAATTTTGCCATTTAATATAATTTTTAAAGTGCGATTCTCTAAAATTTGAATTATTTATAGCGCTCTAGGGGTTATGCTGTGTTCACACTATCTCAATTTAGAGATCATTCATAGTTTATGAGCAAATCATGTTGAAATCAGATATTTCAGCTTGTAAAACCTGTCACTAAATTAAGAATAAGATATTAAACGAAGGGCCGCACAGTGCTTTCTGAAGGGGGGGGGGGGGCAGAAATGAAAAATTTTGTCGTCTCAAATATAGACGTATTTGGTATTTTTGAAAAGGTTCTTTATCCATTATCAACGCTCCGGTCTCAATTTATGTATAAAATGAATAATACGCAGTAAAAACGCCCTTGAAGTTGACGTATGTCAAGCCAAATATTTAGTTCAGAGCCACATCTGTTTTCGGCTTTAAACGGAAAAATTTTCGAAAGTACAACTTAAAGAGATACTAAGTTAAATTTTTCATTTTTCCATTTACAATGGCTTAAAAAACAACAAAAAAATAATAATTTGTTAAACAAGTTTTAGTTCTGTTCACTGAGAAATAGTAGTTTTTAAACAAAGTTAATATGTGATCGATTGAACAAAGTGACGTTTAATTTAGTTACAAAAAATACTTTTTTTTAATTTCCATATGCGAATATGGAGAAAAGAAAAATGACACTGTTGCAAAAAATCATGTTTCTTTTTACCTCCCTTTTATTAGCTCGGGATGTAACTATGTAATATTGATGCGCCTAAAAGATGCAGCGATTTCTATTCTCAAGTACATACCTGATGACAGTACGAATGGAAATTATAATAGCGAGGTTTTAGTTTTTTAAACTATAATTTTATTTAGTTGGTCTTGATTAAGGCATGGACAATATTCACCATTATTCTGATTTTCTTTAGTTGTTGTTGTTGTTGTAGCGGCTACTTAGCTTTGCCTAGATCGGCTTTTCCCTCAATCTTTTTCGTCAAGCCTAACTAACGGGATACCCAGGAAGTGTGCCGCTCCAACTGGGTCGGTCCATAGGAACTAGGGCGTTAGTTTGGTAGTGCTTAGGGGCATGCGAAGAGGCGTTTTGCGTGTCGCGAGGCGACTCTCCGCATGCCTGGGTACTTGTTAGTACATCTGAGTTTATACTACTCAGGTAGGAGTTTAGCCTGCTGAAGTATCCAGAGCGAAGTCAGGCAATGGTGATGGGAGTCTCTCGAGGAAGACGAAGTTCTGTCTCGTTCACAGGTCGAGAGTCGGTGCAAGTCGAGGCCGACTTCTTGTGAATGCCGTTTATGGCCTGTCGGCTGGTTTCGCGTTCGCGTACTTTTGCTAGCATTTCTCTCTTTAAGAGAGATCAGATAAAATGCATTAGAATCAAGACATATCAAACAGGTAGTAGCATTAGTGCAAAAACAAAATTTGCGTGTATTTTGTTGTTGCTTCTGGTATCGAAAGTGTCAAAAACTGTTGATTTTTTTCTTCTAAATCAACACGTGCCATGTGCAATACAAAAAAAAATTAAATATAAAAAATGTAAATTTAAATTGGAAAAAGTGAAAATTGTTACAACTTTCTTTCTTAGTAAATTGATTTGCTTCTGGAAGCACTGATCTATCCTTCGCAAGCCCCAGTAATCAGCGGTTGTGCTGCTGAGTTGGGCGAGTGTTCCAAAAGCTGTTATTCAATCGCTTGTTTTGTATGGAAAAAGGTTTCACTGTAAATACATTTTAACAATTTGGAATTTTTGTAAGAAATAAAAAATATTTTACATTTTCGAGCCCAAATAATTTACAAAAAATCAAATCAGCTGCTATACTGATACTACCTGTTCAATGTGCCTTGATTACAATTTTGCTGCTGAGAGTTTTCTGCTGGTAGAAACCGCGAATACACCTATTACAAGGTATATTCCATATATCTAATACTTCTATAATGGCAGTAAGCTAACTTTTCAATGTGTTAGCATTCCGAAATCAAAGCGAGACAGTCTAGTACCGTTTTTGTCAATGTGTTGTGTACTTGAGTGCCGTTTTTGTATATGTGTTGTGTACATGTTTATTTATAAACGTATGTGTTCCTTTTCTCTCGTACGTGTTTATTTATATATCTGTACTGTAGTGTTTTCGGACGGTACTAGCTCGTACTGCCAATATAGGAGTATTACATATATGGTATATTCACTCTCAATTCGTCGGCCATGATTTTTTTTCTGATGTTTGCGAGCATTTTAAAATCATATAAAAATGAAAATAAAAAATGAAATTGTTCGCAATTGTTGTTTGAGATTAAAATGAGAATATGTGTGCGAGTTTGAGTTTTGAACTTTTAAATTATATTGCTGGAAAACGTCAGACTACCTCTCAATGGGTTTACCTTGTTGTTTTTATCATGTACCTTACTATGTTTTTATCATGCTTCTTCCTACTACCATATTATATGAGTATTTTTCTGCATAGTAAACAATGAAAATTTTCAAATTGTGAATAGCTGCTATAATTAGGTACTATATATAAAGTTGAAGTTGCGGTATTACCAGTCAAAACTAGAGTAAACTAGCAGCAGGAAGTTGAGTAAACAAATTTTTCTCTATCAAAAAACACTTTCACAGCCGTCATTAAAAACCGCGCAAGTATTCAGGCAAGTTCTGCAATTCAATTCCGATTGAATTTCAATCAAATTTGTTTTGAGTTCAAATTTGTAGGGGTTGAAATTCACTCGGAAGTGAGTTGCAGAACCTGCCTTCAAAAGTATTTTTCGTAAAAAAAACACGCCTGTGCCAATGACACTCCAGTGCGTATGCAATGTAAATAAATGAAAACTTCTTGGCAATGCCGTCAACTTCTACTTCCTTCTACAATCGAAGACAATAATATATATCCATTCTTGAGTTTCTTTTAAAAATTTTATTTCTTGTTTCTTTGTTTTAGTATGTTGTGGAAAACATATAACTCCAGATTTATCTAATATCTCCCCATTTTGCCCATCGCCAAGCCTTAAACGCTCAAGAAGTTATCTGGGAACTCGAAGGTCACATCTCGACCGGTGAGCTTTTTGTACACTGAAGTAAATGTATCAACCTGAAAAGAAAATCAAAATATTCAATTAAAGCACAGCGGTGTTTAAAAATTAATTATATTTTCTGTGTTCGTAAGGAATAGTACTTAATGTCGGGAAGCTGGCTTTCAATATAATGCGGCATTGCCTTTATTCTATAACCGACGAGGAATTTTTTGATGAGCTTAATAAGAATATTGACTTGCTAGTATCGGAATTCATGCACGTTTATTTGCCAAAATTACTTCAACGGTTCGGCGCCCGTGAGTCATTCGCAGTCGTATGCTGGGAATGCAGCATTACACTAAAGCCAGCCTTTCGACATAAGCTACAATTCCATACGAACACGAACGAACAAGAGATTTATATTAATGGAATTATACTGTTAGCTTCGACAATACAAATGTTGCATACCAAGTGTAGTACAACAACCTTCTGGACGAAGCTTTTATTTTACCGCCTATGTAGGAAGTCCCAGTTCATCGAGAGCTTTAAGAAAAACGGTGAACGGGAGGCAAAACAGCGGGTTGATAATACATATTCGTTAAAATTTCTTCTGAAAACTGTACACAACTCTAATTAGTCTTCCTTTCAATTATAAGAGAGGAAGATTCACTATTTTATTAAAATTAGCCTTAAATTTAATATACGTTCTTTTTGACAATCATTGACCTTGATGAGCGATCAACAAACAACACAAGAACGTTGCAAAAAGGGCACATTTACACATTTGAATTTACTAAGTCAACGTGTTTCCAAGGTATGGAGAAGTCTATATACCAAATGGGCAATTTGAAGACTGTAACGAGACTTTGGAATTTAATTTCCGCCCCTTTAGACAATCCCTGATCTTTGAGAACGACCAGCAAATAACACAGGGACGGGATTTTTAAAATTATAATGCCCTTTTTACACTTTTGCGTACTAATGATTAGTTTTGTAGCCAATGTATGCAAATGTCTTCCCGCAATGCAGGCGATTTGAAGACAATAATGAGACTTGGCATGTAATGTCCGTCCCATCTGACAATCACTGATCTTGGACAATCAATCAGCAAACCACCCAGGGACGGAATCACAACTTAACCTATTAAGACTTTTCCACAACTTACTTTATGCTCAATGGTCGTCTGTTGGTTCTTGTCCAAATGCACCTTAATCAATTGCGAGCCATCCAGCTTAACCCGGATACGCTTGCCAACAATTTCTGCTGGGAAGACTAAATCTTCCAGAATAGCGTCGTAGACAGCAGTTAAAGTACGGGAACGTGGTCTCTTTTGCTTCAAGGGATTCCTGGCCTTACGGGTAGGTTTAGGCAGAATTTTGCGTTCGCCAATCACTACAACGTGTTTGCCAGAAAATTTCTTCTCCAATTCACGAACCAAAATGATTTGAATTTTTTGGAACGTCTTTTGTTGCGGGATGGGAACATAGATTATGACGGCCTACAATACAAAACTGTATATTAAAATGTATTTTCCAGAGACAGATATTCTTTGTTACTCACCTTTTTGCTGCCGAACTCAATCTCACGCGCACGAGTAATATGCAAATCTCTCAGATAGGGTTTAAGGTCACTGTTGGCCTCCAGCTCCAAAAGAGCTTGGGCAATCGACTTTTCGAAGTCATCAGGTTCAGCGCCGCCGGGCTTGATAATCTTGTTGGCGATCATCTAAAAATATAGGATATCATTTCCATTAAAAAGAATTCATAAAATGACGACATAATGCAAACACTAAGTAAAACAGCGTCCGACCGGCAAATATTTCATCTGTTAACATCCACGCCAACGACTACATTTTTTACATTATTATTTAACAAACTCGACCATCGGTTGTCAACGTTTAATTTCTTTGTGGCATTTTTTGCAATAACACCAGTCATATATCTAATTCAGAAAATATGCGATAGTAGCACAAAAATACACCAACCTCGGTCAACTATTTTGACAGGAAAGGAAGTAAAGCAACGCCATTGAACAGTAACTTCCTTCAAAATTGCGCCATAACGAGTAACGAGTGTACGAACTGTCAAAAATTAGCGAGTGTGAATGGATCGGCTAGTAGCCGGCAGATGGGGCCCGAAATACACAGGGTGGCCCGGAGCAGTATGCTGACGATGACCAGAGAACGTAAAGTTATGAGAAGATGCAAATTTTTGTATCGTAAAAACGAAAGCCTGAAACGTTTCAACGATGGGTTTTCACCGCGGTTATTTAACATTTCAAATTGACTTTACAGAGTGGTGTGCAGGAAAAATGTTGTCAACAGTATTGTGCAGACAGTATTATGCAGAAAATATGTTAAAACCTATAGGTATGTATGTAAATTATACTTTTCTAATCTAAATGGTAAAAATTGCGCCAAAATTGATACAAAAGGAGGGAAAGTTTGACTTATGTGGTTTCGATTAAAGCATGAACCATATTTTTTTAAAAAAATAACAAAAAAATGTTTACTTGAAAAACATTGTAAGTATTATACAAAAAAGAACCATGCAATCACTTTTGATTGCCCGTGTATGTACGTATGTGTGTCTAACAAATTATGGCTTGTTATCAAAATACCGATATTAACTAATACACTAAATATTATATAGTACAAATGTGTTTGTAAAATTAATTTCATTAAAATTATTTCTGCAATCAAATTTTCTAATTATGCAAAAAGCCAAACGCATAAATTTGTACGTACATATATACACATGCCTTTGTAAATATGTAGGTATGCAATGTATGTATGTAACATACACACAAATGTACGATTGGTCGGCATTCGTCTTCCCCTCGCCGCTGCCTTCAACACAAATTATTCAATTTCTGCGAATCGGCACCAGATTGGCACGTGCGCGAAACCATTAACCCCATGTTTGCGAAATATTTAGATTTTCGCATAAGTTTGCATTTAATAAAGCAATACTCGTACATTTTGTATGAAGAATAGTTTGAATTAATTTAAAATTCTGCATGTAACCATGTTCTCGACGATATATGTAACTTTCATAAAGATTAAACATAAAAATTGTGCTTCATTAACAGTTGGAACCAGCTGAAACCCAAAAAACTATGTCCGCAAATGGGTTAAACACAAACTGGAATTGGCATTTTTTACACGCATACATGCATACATTCATATACACATGTACAGTGGAGTAGCACTAACTTGGACATAGCATTGATTGTACTTTGATGTGTTTGAATCTTTTTATGGTACTGAAGATTTGGTTACGGATGAAAAAAATTTAAAATAATCTGTGGATATGTATAAATATATTTTTATAAACTCTTAGAGGTATAGAAATTTTTAAAATTAAAAAATAAATCAAATAATTAGTTTGCATATATGCATATGGTGTTCAAGGCACATTGACCCACCTGTACAAAAATTGTGGCGCGTCATGGACAAAAATTTTATAATTTCGGACCGAAAAATATGAAAACGAGCTAAGTTGCCACGTTACATTTGTGACATTCCGATAAAACCAAATATGTTTGTGATTTTAGAAGTTTTGATTTTATTAAAAAAAAAATCAATGTATTTTCCTGCAGAAATCGTAGACTTTTATTTAATGTTTATTAAAATTACACCTTAAAATACTAGTTAATGGTTGAAATATTGGAAGGGAACAGAGAAATTGAGTGTTTTGTCAAAAATTACCAAAATTCGAGATAACTTATTTTACTGGATATAGAGAAATAATTGCCACTTTTCACTTGGCTGGCCGAGATTTCTTCAATTTTACATTTTAGAATTATTGTGTCGGATTGACAAAGTTGCGCTTG
>NW_023458558.1:917973-919011 GCF_013731165.1 Rhagoletis pomonella
AAAAAACAGCGGCGGCGGCGGCGGCGTGGCCCGGCGGCGTATACCTCTACAACACACGATGATGAAATCAAAAGTGATTTCCAAACCATCAACACATTCCACAGCTTCAAAACGAACATGCCCCCTCTAATTATTATTGTTTTTTTTGGATTTAAGATACTGTACGACAGTGCACACATATGTACACATACATACATACGTACGTGTAAGTATGTATGTATATGTATGTATATATATATAGCAACGTATCTACGTTGTCATCAGAAAAATAGTACGAGCAGTAGTAATTTTCTTGCTCTCCAAACGCCCACGAAACACCTACATACAAACATACTATTTACATATACATACACATACATACCCATATACATACGGTATCGGTCATATCTATAGCACGCCATTTCAAAGTGATATTTCTTGCCACTTACTTCATTTCATAACAAAGCCCATATAAACCCAAGTTTAAAACTTTGTATAAACTAAATTTTCACCTAAATTTCCCAGCAAACTTTGGAGTCATAAATGAGTCTTTAAGGAGTCCTACTTCGGAGCCATTATGCTCATAATGAACTCATTTGAGAGTCCGATACAACGTTGTTTCCCTTTCTCCGAAGGTCGGCTTCTATGAGCTTAAATTCATACATCAAATGAGCCTCAATATGAGTCATATTGGACTCTTATTGGCCTAATATACGGCTCATTTTGGACTCTTTTAAAACAATTATTGGCCTCATATATGAATCATTTCAGACTGTTTTCGAGCCTCTAATCAGCCTCATAAATTACTAAATTCGGACTCTTATTTTAGGTTGTTCTTTGAGTCTTATTGAACGCACTATATTCGCAAAGGCATTCAGCAAAAATTCCTTTCAAATAACACTGGTCTACAAATTTCAACTTTTTTTCTGCGAATAAGACGGGACCTGGTGTTTCTGAACGGATTTTTCGTGCTGAACACGAATCCGGGGTCAAAAATGTCCCATCACGTCACGTTTTCGAGAAAAAAGGGGTTGAAACCCCTAAAAACAGCGTTTTTGG
>NW_023458558.1:919111-940294 GCF_013731165.1 Rhagoletis pomonella
CGACTAGGTAATTCATATATTTTAGTTTTCCAATAGTAACATTTTCATTAATTTAAGAAGTCCAGGACGAGTTGAAGTTCGAAGGTAATTTAGAGGTTGAGAAAGGCACTTCCGAGAAAAAAGTTTCAAACAGAAGTTACGCACTTTTTCCCTTAGAATCCGAATCTGTAGTTAAAATACATATGTATATCTGTTTGAGAAAATGGACTTGCGGTCAGTTTAACCCACTTCCGGTCAAAATCGGAACTAGGTAAAGTTTTTGCGGTTTTAAATAAAACACATTTCCCTCCATTTTTTCGGTCTAGGACACCCCGTATATCCGCACTTGCGACTAAATAAAGATTTGTTGTTAAATTTTGTTTATATTTAATCTACTTTCAGCTCGTTCCATGACTGTAAATATGCATTTTTACCAGAAATTCGGTTTGACTTGGATTAGTTGGATATTTTTTTATTTTGCTATGCGCTGGTTTTTACTATTTTTGTCCGCTCTAGTCCCACTGTGCATCGTAGTTAAATAATGTAAGCAAAATAAACGGGTCGACGCACCGACGAGGCATGTTCCATTGTCACTGCTCTTGATCTCGAGCTCTGGCTTCGCATCGTAAACATAAATATGTATGTATGTGTGCATATGTGCGCTGTAGTAGTATTCAACAACGTGGTTTGGCATAAATTAATGGTTTACAAACAAAGTGTGTCCCAAGCTAACGAAGAATGTTAAACATTTACTTATCTATGTATTTCTGCTGTAAAGAATGGAAAAGGTGCTGCAGACGCAGTTGAGTTGAATAGGTCTAGCGTAATTTCGGAAATTATGTAAAAACTAGGGCTGTGCGATTAATTGATTACTCAAAATTTTAATTAATCATAAAGTAAATAACTCAATTATTCGATTAATTGGAAATTATGATTACTCAAAAGTTCAGTTACTCGAGTAATCAAGATTTTTGATTAACCAAAAACAAAAATATTTGAGTAAAATGCTTTATGATTAATCAAAATTTCGAATAAAATGAGTAATCAACATTTCAACTCTTTACATATGTATAAATTAGTTAAAGTTCCTTGATACTTTGAAAACAACGTTTCTGTTTTCAAAAATTAAAACAAAAATTTTTTTTCATACACAGAATGTAAAAAAGAAAATAAGCATTTTCCAAAGCAAACTCTATTACGAGCAAAATTATTTTTTTTTGAGTAATCATATTTCAAGTAACTCGATTAATCATCGTTTTGAGTAATCAAAATCTTGATTACTCGAGTAATTGATTAACCGAATAATTGATTAACCAACTTGCTCGAGTAATCGAATAATCGCACAGCCCTAGTAAAAACGAATAGTTTGGCTATTAACTTTTAATAGTATTTGTAAGAATGTATGCATGTATGTATATACAAATCTACATATGTACATATATATACATAAATTTATTTATTATTCAATGATGTCATTTCCGAGTTTTGTCATTGAAGTTAGGCTGGATTTACACGATGACACCTTTTGAATTACAAATCATTTATTTGGGTTTAATCAAAAAAGGATAAAAATAAGACCACTTCCCGTTATGGAAATAATAATTTGAGGCACATGTCTATTATCGCAACTGTCCTTTGAAATGGGTCCGATCGACATAATGATATAAGAAAAGCCATTAGCCGAATTTCGAGGTGTCTGGTTTTAGTTGTAGTTTTAACGGAAAACAATCGAAATCTTACTATAAAAATGTATGTACCTATGTATATTCCCTTAAGTTAAAAATTCGCAAAAATGAGTTCCTGATACTAGAATTCACCCCTTACTTAACTGCTACATACCTATATGGACATTTCCAATGTGAGGTGACGTGACATTTGTATGACAAAATCTTAAAAAAAATTAATCGAAAAAGTCAAAATGTTAATAAGTTTTTGCATAGCAATTAAGTAGTAAAAAAATTACTAAAATTTCCAATGAACATTTTTATCTCAATATTGTTCTAAAATGAATTTTTAACGCAAATAGAGCATGCATTAAGTATATGCCGAATATATTTTTTATTTTGGCTTCAACGCCATCTACCGGATGCAGTGTTGGAAATCTATGTCTTACTACATATGTCTCAGTTATGTATACATATATATGCATACGCCAAATTTAAAACAACTTAGTGAATACATAAATTAGATATACACCCCGTTCGCAACTACTCCGAAGAGCATGAGTTCAAGCACGGTCCAACCCACCATTAAAAAAAAAGTTTTCTAATAGCGATCGCCATCAGCAGGCAATGGCAAACCTCCGAGTGAAAAACAGCTTCTCATAAAAATACAATCGGCGGCCGCAGTCCGCAGACAACCAGGGCTGCCAACTATACTTAGCTATGAAGTGCCACATTGAGGATAAGAAAGTGCCAAATAGAAAAATAAAAGTGCCAAAAAAAGGTGCCATTCTTTTCAATTCTTCCCATTTAGCATTAAAAACATTAGAAACATATTTCTAAAATAAAAGTCCAATGTCAAAGTCAGATAAACCAGTTGTATACACTATAGACATTAGATTATTTTAGTTGAGAAAAAGAAGTACACGCAAAGGATATCACAAAAATGTAAGGAAATATTACTATTTTTCAAAAGCTACATTGTGCACTTTGTACCAAATTGAAAAATCAACGGCCATTTTAAATAAAGTAGGGCCAAAAATGGCACGGTTTGAGCCAAGTTGGCAGCCCTGCGTATAACTGTACGTCCCTCCCCTTTGTGTGAAAACATCAAGGCGCACGCCACAAATCGGAAGAGAAGCTCGGCCAAACACTAACATATGTGTAAGCGCCCAACTATTTTATTGTTATTATACACCCAATGTAATAATTATAAATACACCATATATTGACAAGTTTAAAATTTGCTACCCTACTACGCTTTATCCTATTTTTACTACGCTTTTTATATTTTCAACTTATGGGCAGCAACTATTTGTAAATCACAATTAATTCAAAAATGTGGTAAACAGGCCATGGCTTCCAGATCTAAATGTACATATACTTTTACTGCAAATTGTGCAAGAAGCGTCTGACCTAAAACATCTTCAACATACATATGTAAATAGGCACCACCGGTTAAATTGTCGCATAGCAGACAGAAAGATTCAATGTCCGAGAGGGATACGAAGTTGCACAAAGTGGTCACAATGACTGCGTGTCGAACTACTTCCACGATGGATTCGTTGCCGCAGATAAAAAGCGGCTCAACAGAGGCAAAAGATTAAGTTCGCCTCAAATAAAGTTAATTTTCACTTATTTATGACGAAAGTTCTGCGGTAAGTGGCAAACAGTGTTTAGTTTCTATAAGTTCGGTATTTGGAAAAGGCCACTGTAAAAGAAACAAATATAATAAAGTAGATGCCTAAAAGATTACAACTGTTATATTTTTGTTTTAAAACATAAAATATGCATATGAATTTAAAATAATAACAAATTTTTATCTTTTGCTACGATTTTTAATTTTTTTATTATTTTATTTTTTTATTATGAATTTTGCTACGCAATCGGTTTCGTGAGGTGCTAACCCTGTCCGCAACGGAAGAAAGCATACTCAAATCTCCGAACTCCAGTTCAAATCGTACATTATCCCATGCAAACATTCGGACAAATTTTAGAGTCAGAATAGTTTCAGAATTCAAAGTTGTATGAGGTCAAAGCAGAGCCAGAAAAAAGCATATTTGCCTTCTGAGAAGGGTACGCAATTACAAGTCGAAATTAAAAGTCATATTAGAGACTCAAATATGCCGCTTTTCTGAGTTTTAAATGTGAACTTTATTACTTTTGTTCAACTCACAATTTATGACCCCAAAAGAGTCCAAAATGTCTAAAGTCTGGTTGACTGGTTAAAAATCATATTTTATTTTTTCGAGTCCGGAGCACTCATGAATTTTGAAGGAATATATACGCAAGTATGTGAGCGATATTCTGGCTATAATTTCGAAGAATTGCAAGTGAAATATTTATATATGTATGTAAATTTGTACATATGTATACACATACAAGTGCATACATATGTATGAACACTGCGCGCACATTTAAATTAATACAGACGAAGACCACGGGATAAAAATAGCATAAATCCATTTAAAGTAGGTTTGAGAAACCGCAATTTAAAAGTTCCAAAATGTGTAAATTTTTCGTCGCCATGGTCTATCCCTTCTAATATCGTTTTCTACCCCTAATTGAATAATCACCAAAAAGTAATATTATTATGTCACAGACTCGCATTAACAGTGAAGTTTCCAACAATTATTTGACTTATGCCATTATTTTTCTACAGTTTTCACATATTTTTTGACCATGACTTTGCGTGTGCTGGTCACATAAAATGCCTACGTTGTACGAAAATGTCCGAAACGAATTCCAAACAATCATTAATGTTTGAAAACTTTTTGCGTTTGATGAGGAATAATGACTGGTATAGCTGATGTTGTCAATATAAATATAACATTTGTATATGTACATAAGTATATACCTAGTACGGCGTAGTTCAACTAATTACCTCAGCAAAATTAAGTTATTTTGACTCAAGTAACAGCTAACTTCAAATTATTGTATCCCTAGCAGCCTCATTGAGATAAACCAAATGCTTACACTTTTGAAATCCTTGTAAATAATTCAATATTAGTTGAAAAATCATCTAACTTTGGGCAATTAACTATTTTAGAATTTAATACTAAGTACACTTAGGTCTCTTTTTATGCGGATTTTTTTATGCGGATTTGAATTTATGCGGTTTTTCAAGCCATTATTTCGCAGTAGCGATTTTGCTTTTTTGAGAGTTTTTATTACTTTTTTCAGTGTGTAACGACAATGCTTCTGATAAATAATTTGTCTGTATTCTTACATAATAATAATAATAATAGATTGGCGCTTGCACATAAGTGGAGCTTCTCCTCCACTTTGTTGTGTGCGCCTTGATATCGTCACACAAAGGGGAGGGACCTACAGTTTTACGCCGACTCCGAGCGGCGATTGTATTTTTACGAGAAGCTGTTTTTCATGGCAGAAATACACTCGCCGCCTTGCCTGCCGAGGGGCGACCGCTGTTAAGAAAAAACTTTTATTTTTTTAATTTTTTTTTATGTGTTCTTACATAATTCATGTATTTATTGTGGTATTTTTTGTTTTTTGTTTCTGGTTAAAATACAGATAAAATTTTATTTATTTCATTAATGTTCGGTTTTACATGGAATAATAAGTGTTGAAGTGAAGAAATAAATAGGTTTTTTTGCTCAATAAACCCGCACTGAATTTTTTATGCGGTTTTTTAGATTTTTTTACCTGGAGTATCTGAATTTATGCGGTTTTTGAAAATGCTGGAACGCATCCCCTGTTTTTGTACGAAAGTGAAGAACTTTTTTATGCGGATTTTTTTTATGCGGCTTTCTGAGGAACGCATGTACCGCATAAAAAGAGACCTAATTGTAATTTTAAATTGGTTGAAAATACATCTGCAAAGGAAACATTTTGTCTTTGAAGTGCTTTATGCCAAATGCATTTTAAAGTAGTTGAAATCAATGCAGAGTCGGATAATTGACTAATAATAATCATTGTTTATTGTTGATCGAAAAAATTAAAATCAAGTAATAATAATTCCCTTTGAGCGAAACAATAAAACTCAAATATTGATTAATATTTTTAACCTTTATTGATTAAACTCGAAAAATCATTATAAATTACAGTAATACGTATAAATTACAAATACGTGAGTATAGTTAATTATGTTTCTCGTCGATTACTGCTTGTTGATTTTTTTGGCAAAAATGTAAAAAATAATGATTATTTTCCATGCCTGAACATAACTGAAAGTCCTCCCAACTGGTAAGACACCAATCAAAACAAATTTAAGATATTGTTAAGTTTCGCACGCAGATATTTGTCACCTCCACCAGCTGGTGCTCCGAGCTGCTCCGTGGAATAAGGCCGCGTGTATTAAGACCGCGATCCAAAAATAAAATTAGGCTGCGCGGGCATAACGTCGCCTAGGTAAAAGATTGCCGTATGTTGATTTCGGCAGGTTGTGGGAAATCGCGATTGAAGTTTGGAATGCAATTTCTCAAAAACGCGAGGATAGAATTACTCCAAAGTCTCTGAAAATGTTACTAGTACACAAAATTCTTAAATTATTTAATTTTTAATGTTTACTGTTAATTAGTTTTGAGTTTATGAAGGATTTTATTTAGTAAAATTTTGTCGTAAGCGTCATTTGTCCACAATTTGGCAGCCACATTGTATGAAATACGACAAAATGTGATCAAAATTTCTACTAAATTAATGCCACTTTATAATAAATATATAGGAAACTAAAAGAGATATCCAAAAACGGAGAACGACATTTTTAAGATATTGATTAGTTTAATATGACTGCATCACTAACTAAATTTTTATTAAGTTATCGAAAAATTTTTAGTCAATATCTCGGAAACTAAGGAAGATATCTAAAAGCACATAACACCAATCCAAAGATCTTATTTCAAAATATATAACTGCAATTATAACTAAAAATCGTCAAAATTGCGCCTACGGCAATCTTTTTTTTACCCAGGCGACGATAAGCAAAAAATACCAAAAACGAAAAAATAATAAGGGTACTCATCGATTCGCGCAAGTTTTATATTTGGGCAATTAGGCAACTTTGCGCAGTGTGTTTCATGAGGACAATTTTATATTCTGTGCAATTTCAGACATTTAATTATTTGACAATGTTAATTTAAAAAGTTGAACAATTGAAACTCGAATTTAAGAAAATATTTGAGTCTTACGAAAAAGCGTTGAGCACAATTCAAAATGAAAGTAAACAAAATAGTTAATTGAGGGTTGCACATCACACTGCGCAAATTTGCGTGGCAAAATTTCCGCGCAAACTTGCCCTTTTTGTGCAAATAGCTTTCAATACAAATTTTGACATTTCATTTGCGAGGGTTTTAAATTGCACAGTTTGCCCAGTTTGCGAGAGTTTTGCGCTTTTAAATGAGTACCCTTAATAATTTTTTTCATAAATAACCTTTTTTTGAAAGAAGTGCATAATTAATGCTAAAGAAATTTATATTATTTAGAAAGTACAAGTTATTACGTTTATTTTTATATATACATAAGTATATAGAACAGTTTTGTGCGTAGGCGGCCTTTGGCCGCGCTTAGGGATTATAACCCTCACTAAGTAGAATTCTCCTTTCTGTGTTGCCAAAGAAGAGGGGCGTGGAACACCTTTTGCAGATAACACCTTTCTTTATTTTGTGGTTTGATTTGTCGACCAAATGAAAAGTAAAATTTATTTGTGATTTGACGCGGATAATTGGATTCTGCCAATTAAAAACGATCAAAAATTGAAATTAGGCCGCGCGGCGTAATTCATTTTGCCAAGTGAAATTAGGCAGGAAAAAAGGACGCGGCCTTAATTCACCCGGTCTAAATTCCATCCCCCGCTCCGAGCGAGCAGTTATTTAGTGTAGAAGCTTTAATTTACGACGATTTAAGAAACAGGTGAAATGTGAGCAATTTGAGCTACGAGTTCAAACCTTAATTTTCGATTTGGTGAAACGAAAATGTTGATAAATAGGTTACTTTTCAGGCAGATTTATTGCTTTTCATTACAATGGGAAATATTCCTAGGCAAAATGGAAATTGCCTACCAAAATTTAATCAGTGAAAAGTGTCACAATATCGTAAGTTTTTACTGGTTTTGCATTCAATAACTATTTCTGATAGTTTTCCTCCCAATTTTACTCTAAATTTTGTCTTTGCGCTCTAGCTGTTGGCATTCAGTGGAAATGTCCTTGATCAAGGTTGCACTGTTAGTTCGTTCTACGCGCCGTTTAGGCTGGGTCCGGTAATTAAAGAGTAAAATATATAACTCTCTCATAAGTGTTAGAAAGTACCCAGATCGTGAGGAAAGCAAAACCACACTTCGTGCCCGGAATCGAAAAACCAGCTGATTTAAGTGCTTTTGCTGTAGTTACTTAAAGCCCAAGACTAAGTTTATCGTTTACGATCCAACAGTGCAACGTATTCGCTCTCTATTACCCATTCTTCCAGCGTGAGGAACGCTTTCTGATCTGTCCACCTGCGGGACCCACGGGCTCGCGGGGAACAGCGCTATTATGGGTATTTACCAGGAAATCAGTAAAAAATATATTTATGTATATCCAAATAATAAGTAATTTCAAATGATTCATTGAACACCTGGCCGTTTTCGCTAAAAACATTGCACACCTGGCCGTTTTCATTCAACATATTTAACACGACGAGAAAGCGAGCCCTTGCCCGATAAGAAACGCCATTTGAAATATTTACCGATAAATTAAAAGATAAAGAATACAAGTGGCTAAGTTCGGAAGAGACCTATTTTTTATACCCTACGTATATGTATGTATATGCTTTCCAATGTTTTCACAATTTCAGTATGTATATATTGTGTACTAGATCGTTCTCACCCGCTTCGCTGAGTGTATGAAGTTTCTACGTGCTACATTAGGTGTAATTTATTTTAATTAAATGCGAAAATCAGGAGACCTCAAATTTTTTAAATATCTTCAAAATATTTTCAAATTAAAACTATCTTAAACCTCTCTCTTGTGATACTTTTTCATACTTATGTACATGTAGTTTAGAAATGAAGCCGTTTCCAAATCATTTCGATTGGTACCCATATTGTAATAATTCAATGAAATAATTGAAAATTTTGAATTTTAGTTTTTAAACCACTAACTCCTATAATTCAAGTTGAATTTGAATTTTCAAACATGTGGAGTCCCTACTTGACATATGCTTTTTAGAAATAAAGCCTTCCTTTCTTCCTTCCTTGAAGACTCTTCCGATTAAAACCTAGATTGTAATACCTCATTAAACTTATAATAGCAGGCTAGCAAGACATATCTGGCCTAAGCTTGACAAACGTAGATCTCGCCCTCCCCTCCACTTGGAGCGACCACTGTTGCGGCATGTTATTGAAGCTCTCACCAGGCATTGCCAGATGGGAATCCACGACTACTGTCGTAGTTGCCGCGATGAGGAGGAACTCGAAAGCGTGGAGTACTCAATAAATTGTGTGCAAGGAATCAATTAAGTATATATTTTCCTCATTTGAGCTAAACTCGAAAAATCCTGAACCCATAGATCCCTATAAATACAGTTTCTTCCGATATTAGAAGCAATGTAGTTTTGTGGCATAATCCGTGGAGCTGAACGATTGATGATGATGAAACACGTTTTTTTAAATCATAAAATAACAAATTTCTCCTGACGGTGACGCTTTTAACGTGGTCTTGAATGTTTGCCTTACCCACATTAACAAATTTCCACATATCCTACAATGCGCTTCAATGCTGTTGGAAAGGAGTTTCCTATTTAAAATTAACGCGAATGTACTTAAGTATATGTTTATATTAATTAGCATTACAAATAGGATTTAATAAACATTTTAACAGCACTTGATAAATTAAAAATTTTTATGATTTGTAAATTTTTTATTATTTATCAAGAATTGGGATTCTAGCACAGAAATAAAAAGATCTTTTCTTTATAAATTATGAAGATTGAAAGTGCTATTCACAAGCGTTTAAAAATTGAGATTTCCTTGGAAAATTATAAATTTTGTATATCAAATTATTTTTTTTCTATCATTTAAATATGTATGTGCCGGCATTTGAACCGCCTCACGTGGAATTATATTCGACATCTCTACCTACTCGGCTACCTATAAAAATTATATGGGTGTCTGCATTGGCGTTCATTAATAAACCAGGACAATTTAAGTGTGGAGCAGTACACCAGGACAATTTGCTTAAATCAGGACAAATCCTCGAAAACCAGGACGTCTGGCAGCCCCAACGTAGTATTATGGACATCTATAAAACTATCACTTGCATTTAGTTTTACTCGGTAGCGAGCCAACAAGTGTGATTTTGTCGCAAAGTGTATTATATTATTTGATGGGACAACTGTTCCTGCTGCGCTTAAGAACCTATTTTATTAAAGTAAATAGAGTCAATGCTAATGAACTGTTTTCTTAATTCTCTTGCAGATCAGATAACGCACTGATCCTGTGACCTATGACAAACTGCGGTATTTACCACAACAATAACAAAATTAATTCAAAATGTGCCTTTCGACACCGATCGTTTCCTCTTCGGAAGGTAGTACCTCAACAAAATCTGCTGTCTGTGCCAGTACAACCAATCTGAACAACAACACAAATAATAACAATAATAACGTTTGTACGTTGAATGCAGTCGGATGGAGCGATCACGACGAAAATATAAGTAAATCCAGTATTAGAAATAGAATATGCGACCCGCAAACACAAAAATCATGCGCATTCGTATGTAGCAACGTAACTGCGGCCAGTGAAGAAGATGAGCAATCCAAAGATTTAGTTGATAACTTAGGTTTTAATGAAGAAAATGCCGTCTACAAAGAAATTCCACATGCAACGGATTCGAATCAATCCATCCAAACACAGGCATGCAGCAGCGAATCCGAATACAACCCACAGATCAGGTGGTTAGACTTGATAGCCCAGATCTTTTTACATGGCGGTGCTCTGTATGGAATTTATTTGCTATTCCAAGCAAATTTCTACACATTTTTGTGGGGTAAGCAAAAAATGAGAATTAAATGCGCCACTGAGATTTCTGCTATACCTACGGTGACCATTCGTACCGATTTTGGCGTGACAGTACCGATTTTGAGAAAATTGTACCGATTAAGTCCCGGTTTTCAATGTTATCTTTATTAATTAAAAAAAAAATATAAAAATAATTTTTCGTACAAAAGTGGAGCACTTTCGTTATCACAAAGAGCATAGATTATAAGTGAGCCATAAATATAGCCAGCATCCTTATTATTGATATAATTGATAAATTTATATAAAATATTTAATACTAATACCTTAAAAAAATCGTGGATATGAAAGACATAAGCTGTAGATAGAGTTGCGAAGATATAAATAGGGAAGAGACATTTTAGCTTTCTTCGGCTATTTCCCTTATTTCTTTTTATGAAAGTGTGACTCATTATCTTTCAAAGACCATGTAAGTCAGAATTTGAAACCTTTGTACAAAAATTAGCAATATTCGAAAAATTTTCATCAAAAATTTGAGCTTTTTAGTTAGATTCTAACATAGATAGAAACATTCTGAGTATGCAGTTTTGTAACCGATTCAAATAAAAGCGCAAATTTTAAGTAGCCAGGACTTGCCTTTGATGTTTGGTAAAATTTATGAAAGGTGTTGCTCATTTTCTCCGTACAGAAATAGTTTTGAACATACTGTGTATGGAAGAAAATGCGCGAAGCGGCATTACCCAATTACCATTTTTGGTGGAGAGGTTTTTATATCATGAATTGGGGATTATAAATATAAAAGTTGTATTATCCTTTACCTTTTAAAAATAATTAATACCTTTTCTTAAAAACGTTTACATTTTACATTAAATTCCATAACTACTTGCCAAAATCTTTATTTTTAGATTGATAAAATTTTAGTGAACATATTTTAGATTTTATTACTTTGGAACCCGTGGGCCTCATGACTTTCAGAGATGTCAATATTTTCCATATTTTGGCAATATCGTTGTTTCTTTGGGTAAATATGTATATACTTTACTGTTCAATATTGGTGGGGGTGGGAAATAGGAATAGGAAGAGGATAAAATTAGCATTTTGACAGAGAAAATGTAGACTCTGGTTACGCCAACCACAGGATTTTTGTGCAAAATATCTTTCTGAGTTGTAAGCCTTCGGCCGCTGACCCCAGTATCTTGTACAAATTAGTCCATATTTCAAACGGAATTTATTAATAAATTTTTATCCGAAAGTTTGAAATGTTTACTTAAAACTAGCGTTCAATCGTTTGACCACACGCATAAGTAAAAATTTATTGATTCGGGTCACGCGTTTAGAAACAATAACCCAAAATTATTGTACAAATAACCCGCACCCAACAAAATAACTTTTGCTTGTTCAAATTTCGATTCTAAGAACAAAATGTTTTTAAATAAACAAAAAAGTTAATAATAACATTTGAAGGATTTTAGATATTGGGTATGGTAGCACGAAATGTCACAATCTGCTTAATTGTCCGGTTGTTATATGGCGATGAAAAAGTGACAGTTCTAGAAAATCTGATTAAAATGTTTCACATGGTGATGAACAATTATTCCGATTCGTCGAATTTTTTTAAATGTTCTACAAATTTTTAAATTTAGATTTACATGTTTTTTGAGATAGTACTTAAGTTATATTTTCATTAAAAAAAAAAACATTTTTATTTTTTTTCTCTCTGTTTTGTTTCCAATACAACTGTGTTCAGCCTTTTCCCCGCAAACATATTCAGAGCGTTCAGAATACCCATATGAGTCCGAAAGGAATCCTAGGTAGGTAAGAAATATGAGTTTCAAAAACAACAATTTTTTTACTCTTATATGAGCCAGCACCTTCTGCTAATATAAAAACAATAAAGTTTCGGACAAAAAAATAACAAATGTACATATTTGCAAATATAGTGCGTGAAATAAGACCCAAAGAACTACCTAAAATAAGAGTCCGAATGTAGTAATTAATGAGACCGATAAGAGCCTCAAAAAGAGTCTGAAATGATTCATATATGAGGCCGAAAACTGTTTAAAAAGAGTCCAAAATATATGAGGTATATGAGGCCAATAGGAGTCCAATATGACTCAAATTGAGGCTCATTTGATGTATGAATTTAAGTTCATATAAGTCGACCTTCGGAAGGGAAACACCTTCATATCGGACTCTTGAATGAGCTCATTATGGGCGTTTATGACTCAAAATGTTTGCTGGGTTTATTCTAAAAACAAAATTGTATGTTCGGATTCGATGCTTTAGAAATGTCCCCATTTTTGGCCACAGAATTCTGGTCACCGTAGCTATACCCCATGCATATTTATGTATGCATGTACATTAGGGTGGTCGTTAAAAAATCAAATGAGCGATTTTTTTTTCAGTCTAACTCCTTCAATCGGTAGCACTACAGTCACAGATATCACATAAAAATTTGGTCCCCATTGTAGGCGGTTAAGGCGTGTCGCACAGGGGCCAAAGTTCAGATTCCTCTATAGAGACACAAAAAATTAAAATTAATTTTTTTGCCAAGTCATATCCAAAATTGAATGTCGAATATATCACATATAAATTTTGGTCCCGATTGGAGTCGTTTAGGGCGTGTCGCAATGGGGTCCAAGGCCAGACCTCATAGGGTGATCTTGACCCCTGTGCGCCACGCCTTAACCGACTCCAATCGGGGCCAAAATTTATGTGTCATATCTTCGACTATAGTAGCATCGACGTAAGGGTTGCGGGCTAGGAAATCTGATGTAAAAAATTTGCTACCTTGTTTTAAGGACCACCCTAATGTACACACACACACACACACATGAATGGAAATTCATACATAATTTTATGTATAAGGGAATTATCAACGGGACAGTCCTACACATTCTATTTGAAAAATAACCAAAAATAAATTTTCAAAATACATATGTACATATGTATGTGCATACACATATGTATGTAAAACATATAAAATCAGCTTTATTTATGCCATTGTACATTTTACATTCATATTTACCAAAAAATATGGTATGAAAATGTTTTAGTAGGGCAGTCATATGCGTTCCTATTTATAGAAGGTGTAAAAGAAAAGACGCCTACACATTTTTTTAATATTAAAGTATCCACGAACTGCCATATTTTTTTTAACAATTTAGTATATTTAATGTTATTATGAATAAATAAAGGACAAATATACATACATTTGTAAAGCATGTGCTTACGGCGGCCGCTATAGAAAAGTGATTACAGTTGCGTACTTCCACTCGGTAGGGCCAAGGAAAGACCCAAAAGCTGTCGCACCTCGGCAGGCAATGATAAAACTTATGCCGATTTCGTTTCTACCGAAAAATGCAACCTTCTCTTTGCCCTTTACGCACAAACACTAAGATATGCCCACTTCGTAAGTAGAAATACTATAAAGATTATTTGTATAAACGAAAAGTTCACAAAGAGATCTTGTATTTCAATAACAATTTTATAACAAAAAACATGTTATATGTATGTATCTTTTATAGCCCAATTCTAACAGTGTGAACAAAATATATCTACAACTTCCTTTTTACAGTGCAGCTACCCTGGGCTTTTTATTTCTTTTGCTAACTTAACCACTAACAAGAATTTAATTATGTAGGTATGCATTCATATTCACAGTTCACTTTGGAAATTCGTATCGCTTGAATTTCGTTTTAGCAACAAAGTCCAAATTTATAGGGTTTAACTACAGAGACTGGTCGTTTGTTAATTGACCACTGTGTGTGAATATTAAAATCGATAGTTAAACCCTTGCCAGTGGTTAACTATGCACTATGAACTCGGCTTGTAGGAATTCAATAAATTACGAAAACTGACGGTTTTTATGGTGATAAATTCTTTTGAAATACTGTAGGGCTGATCGCAGAGAATATAAAGCTTGATCAGGGAGTTTTGGAATCGCCGCCATCTTGAAAACAACGGGGCCGAGGTTTTTTAAGGGCCTCAGGCAGACTATGCCTTAACGTTAGTATCTATGTATGTAGGGTGTTCGATTAGCCTTTTTTCCAAAACCGGTTTTCGAGTTATTCAAAAAATTGCAATTTGAAAAAAAAAACGGTTCCCGATTCTGAAATTAGCAAAAAACCGAATAACCCGGTTTTATTTTACACATTTTTCATACATCAAAAATTCTTATATTGATATGAAGTCATGACCGAAAATAAAGCTAAACAGTAAAGTACCTTTTATTAAGAAAAGAGCAACGCCTTTTTGTATCAAAAGTAAAATAAATAAAAATCAGTGAACAATTCACGTTTGGTCTAATTTTAACTTTTTTTTAATACTTAATTGCATTTTCTATGACTTTGATTGGCTAAAGATTTAAAACTATTTAGGGGTTCCACTTAAACAAGAAAAAGCCTTAAAAACTTGGACAAACTCAAAACTTTCATTCAGAAAAAAACGGTTGGTATGATGAAAAAAGTCCGCCTTATTTGATATTCGAAAAATCAAGATAAAAAAAACCGCATATAGAAAACCGAGTCAATTACCCTAGTACATATGTACATATCGTCGTTTAAAGTGCAAAACCGCGTATCAACAAAATGCAAAACCGCGTATGTGAAGTTGTAGAAATTATTTTCTACAGCGTAAAAACAGTCATATTTCAAAATGACTCTCTTTTTTATAAAGCAATCGCATTTCTGGCTAGTATATTTCAGGACGAATGTATAAGGAGATTGAGCCAAGAGCTTGTGTGAGCAAATCCAATTTTTGGCAGCCAATGTCAGTTACGCGGTTTTGCAGAATGACGATACTTTAAACGACGATATGCTATTTTGCTCCACCTCATCACAATCATTTATTACAGGGGGCCATATTCCTACTTTTCAATCAAAAATCCACTTAAAACCTGTCATTATTTGGTTAAAACGACTTCTCACATAATCACATAGGCGACCTATAATAGAATTTTAGCAACAATATTTTCCACCCATTAACTCCTATTTGATGGGGTTTTTTGATCTGGTTTTGAAAAAATGGCAGAGAGAGTTAAAAGTCCCACAAAAAAGTGAAACCAACAAAAACCTTCTGCGGATTAAAGGAGATGAGTAAAACCATAAAGTTTCATGAAAATGAATTGAATTTTTCCCGAAAAAGTAAATGAGATTCGGTAAAATTTTCTTGGGATTTGACTACCATGTACACATAAATACCAAAGTTGGGGCATAATTGGGTTGAGGTCTTAAAGTGACTATTATATGCAGGAACCACCCTTGTTTTGAAGAGTAAGTAGGGAAAATAAACGGTTTTAATATATAAAAAATGTATATAATATCGCGCCCATGATTAACCCCATCTGATTTAACATACATAGCTATGATAATTTTCATAATTTCAAAATAACCACTTTTCATTTTAGTGGTCGTCTGTGTTTGGTGCTCGGGCATTGGCATCACCGCTGGAGCCCATCGTCTCTGGTCACATAAGTCGTACACCGCGTCCTTGCCATTGCGAATTCTACTCATATTTCTTTTCACTATCGCTGGACAGGTAATATTTACTGCCATTTTATACAAATCAACAAATAACTCAGGGAGTTCGTTTTATATTCCTTGTCTTCTTTCCTCTGTTAACAGCGCGACGCCTACACTTGGGCCCTGGATCACAGGATACACCACAAATTCTCTGAAACGGATGCCGACCCGCACAATGCCAATCGGGGCTTCTTTTTCGCACATGTCGGCTGGCTATTCCTGACGCCACATCCCAAAGTGATCGAGAAGCGCAAAGTGATCGATATGTCCGATTTGGAGAATGACAAAGTGGTTATGATTCAACATAAATATTATATACCATTGTTCGCGTTGATCTCGATCGGATTGCCTGTACTTGTGCCATGCTATTTCTGGAATGAGAATTTATGGTTGTCGTTTTGGATAAATTTCAATCTGCGTTTCACTTGTACATTAAATGCTGCCTTTTTTGTAAACAGTGTTGCCCATATGTGGGGTAACAAGCCATATGATAAGTGAGTAGGAATTGTTTTTAAATTTTACGATTTTGGTAATATTTAAAATTAATTAAATTGTAGAAATATTAGCCCCGTTGAGAGTCGCTTTGTGGCATTTGTGGCACTGGGGGAGGGCTGGCATAACTACCACCACGTTTTTCCCTGGGACTACAAGACTGGAGAGTTCGGCAGCTTCAAACTAAACATCACGACTGCCTTTATTGATTTTTGTGCTAAAATAGGCTGGGTCTCTGGAAGTAAGTTTTATTAACATGCATCCTTTAACGCATTAGGCGTATTCTCGAAGCCAACTACGTTGCAAAAATAATATTCCAAATTTGCAAGAGTACGAGAGCACCCCATTGCAAAGTTGTAGCAAGCAGAAAAATACGTTGCAAGATTCGGCAAAAAAAAGTAGGCGAAATGAGAGGAATGAGGGAAACACGTAGCAACTTCAACAACAAAACAGCTAGCACAGGGTCGCATTTATCTTGCTATGCTTTTTTGATAAATATTTGGATGGGTTTAGTCGTTGCATATCCAGCAGCAATAGGAACTGTAGTTTCCAATGTATGTATTTTGTTGTTATGCAATCCGTGCAACCCGGCAACGAGCTAGGGCTTTCCAAGATTTCGAGAATACCTCTAGTATAAGTTCATTAAGTTACTCTCTGAATTTATTAACTTGAATATCTGGGCATTTAAATTGAAAAAAATACATACTTTACTATAATCTTAATTACACTCATCGTTTCGAAATAAAAAACTTCGCTCCCAAATGTATTCAATCTTTTCAGCCCTATGCGAATTGGAACCAAAATCAATAGATTTTACTATGTAATTGAACCTAAATTCTCAACGTTTCTTTATAACTAATCGGACAATTTTTGACTCAGTTATTTTCTTAGCAATTTTAAGTTCCTAAGCAATTTAGAATGAAAAGTGTTTAAAGTCCTTAAAAATTGTTTATTTGGGAAAGAATTTTCAAGTTTGGTTTGGAGGTAAACCGGATTCGGCGTTGGGTAATATTCAGTGTAATTTTTCCTTCTGTATGGTTCGATTTTTTGCCGCCAAATTATATTCATTTAACTCAGATGTTGTGAGTTTCGTCGAAGATTGGGATTAAGATATGCCGTGGTGTCACTTTTGTAAAAGAAGGTAATTGCGTTCGTTACATTGTAGCATGATTTTACCTATAGAAAGGTAAAAGTTGGTGATTTCTGTACCTATGGTACGTGTTTGGAGAGTCAATGTCATTTTGTTATTATTTTCAAATGAATGCAAACGTTGAAATTAACGCGGAAGCTTGGCTTGAAATTGATTTTTGTGTGTAAACTTGTGCTTCCTTATTCTTCGAACTCGTCTCAGAAATGCTCTATTGGATTGGGGTCGGGCGATTGAGCTGGTGTCTTCAGTATGTGAGTAACGTTGTACAGCATCCAAAGTCCCACTCTTTCGGTTTCGATCATTGTCGCGTTGAAAGTAAGATCCATTGCCTATATTCAAGTCAAGTGCTTTTCTTTAACCCTTCGATGGTCACGTGGTATATTGTTACACCAATAGCCACCTGGCCTATGATCGTAGACCATTTTTGTTTTGAAATAGGACAATGAATTATGTGAATATAAATGATAATACAGTATATTTTACTTAGCTGCCCATTCTTCTTTGCACGAAAAACTTGTGCGCTTAACCGAAAAAAGCACTTAGGCGAATTTTCTTTACTACTTCAATGAGGAAGGTATCTGAACCCCTATGAAACCAAATAATGGAAGAACACTTACCACGTAAAAATTACTGCAAGCAGGTATCGCTAATGTACAGGTATGTTGGATGCATCTATCGGAGCCGTTTCCTTATAAGTGGTAAAAATAATGCCGGTGATGCACATTTTGGAGTACGTATCCTAACAGGTCTGCGCTGGTAACATAAATTTTATAACCGGTAATTAAAGTGTCAATTTCTAAACCTTTTTCGCATTCTGTGCTCTCTTGCAACCTGTAAATTTGGTTACCATATCATAAGCTGGTAACAAAATATTGCCCCGTGAAATATGCAATATAGGAATTTCCACAAATCTTCATAGCTGAATTGCTGAATATTTTCACTGCATTACCAATGTACCTAGAATCGCGGTAACAAGAAGTGGTAACATTTTTTGGTAATACAAATTTTCGGTCACAAAATGTGCACTTAAACATAATGGCAGCAAAGCAAAATATACTGTATAGCATCAAACACATTTTTGGAACTTTTCTCAATCGCATGGGTTGATTTTAAGACAAAATATTTGGGAATTAAAAAAAAAAGACCAAAAGAAATAAACTGCAACCAGTTTTTAGTATTTTTGAGAACAGGCATACAATTAATTGAATAAATATATTTATTAAAAAACTAAAAGCGAAATTCCATCCAAAAATAACTTAATTAGAGTCCATTGAAATTAGGGAAATTTAATTACTTACACAAAATGTGCAGGCATTCCTCATGCTCATTTTGCCCGTAAATCTCCTACAACTCACACAGCCCCCTCTGGAATATTTATTTTTACTTCGAGGACAGATATGAAAACGACCGCATAATTTGCTACGATCGTAGACTACGTGACAATTGCAGGGTTAAAGTTTCTTTCAGAATATTAAGGACTATTTTTTCGTTGCATTCTCAATGAAAACCAGCTCCCCAACACCTAAGGAAGCCATGTATGTTTCCAAGAATGGTCCAGTACTCCATTTTTTACGAAATTGCAGGAAGTTGCAGGAAAAATGTTCCCGTACTCCAAAATCCTCCAAAATCCTGTAAATGAGAGCGTCTTTTGGAGAGTTGTGTAGAGAATGAAGTTGCAAGTTTTTACCCGAACTTTTTTTCCGGTAAAATCATGAAAAGTGTCAAGCAATCACTGGCTGACATTTTTACCGGAAAAATGGTTTTTTTGTTACCGTACTTTTTGTTGTTACTCACTTTTTACTCTCACTTCAGAGAGTAATTTTGCTGTTTGACAGTTTTACAGGATTTTTCACGAAAAGTATTGGATCAGAGCTAATACAAGATTGCGTCAATCGAGCTGAGAGCAACCGGGCGTGTGACGTCGTCAAATAACAGAATGAGACAGCAAAAACGAACTAAACAAGGAGAGGAGAGGAAGAATCGAAGATAAAGCAGTATTGCCAAGTTTTGAACTAAAAAAAGCACCAAATTTTTCTTTGTGTATTTAATAAACTTTATACGCATAAAAAATTTTATTGTAAGGATGCCGTTTCAAATCAATGTTCTGGCATGATTGAAGGTGCTGCCACATATTTTGTTGGCAAACATACAAACGCTCTCTCGCTTATGATGATTTTGTCTCCATTTTTGTTAAGTTGCTTACAACACTTACCATTGCTATAAATTTTGGTTCCATTTCCCATTTACTCATTTTCTGCAGTGGTATGTTTCCATATTTTCTCATTCGATTTGGTGAAGATCTAAGAGATTTACATGGTTTACGAGGCATTTACCCGTTTAGATCAGTGTTGATATTTTAAGTACAATTGTACTTTTTTCAGTACAATTAGTTTTAAAAAGTACAAAAGTACAATTTACCGATTTTAAGTACAATTTTAACATCAAAAATACTTTTTGAACCCAACGTTCTAAACGCCACTAGCACTTTGATTTTTTGTCCATTTAAATTTAAGGTACTGTCCGCCTTCACCTGCTTGAAAATATAGTTTTCGTGACAATTCATACGAAGCATATTTTTTTGTAGCATACCGAGGGTTTTGCGAGATCTTGCTTGATTTCATCTGTAATTTTAGTAGTTTGGAACATTTATTATTTACAATAATAAAATGGAGTGGCGGATTCCAGATGTTTTAAAAAATATGAATGCGTTTGGAATTTCTTGAGAAAAGTATGCTTTTAAATGCCCAGTCAACAAAATTTCATCTCGCTTCCGAGAAATAAAAGGAGAACGCAATCGAAATGTTCAAGCAGGGCATACCTATATTTCATATCTTATCATTATATAAATAGGCAATCATGTTTCCTTTACACCCCTTTTACGGCTAAACTATAATTCTAAGGTATAGACAATTATATATCATTAGAAAGGTATTTTGATGCTGATGTGCAGGCAATTTTTAAAATTTCAAATCAGTTTAAAATAGAGCGAAAAAATCAATTCAAAAGTCACACCAATACCAATGCACACATGTACATGGTTGGGGCGGAAATGCCCCCTAAATGTATGCTTTAATATTGATAGCGAATTAAAGAAACGTGCTAAGCAGCAGTTCAGGAATAAAATGTATGTATGTATGTATGTACATGAATAGATTAGACTCAAACAAGGAAGAAGGTAAAGTTGAGTATGGAGAAGAAGAAAGTGATAAATACAGAAATTAAAATAAAAGTAAAGAAACCTAGATATAAAGACAAAGAGGAAGGAAAATTTAAATACCTAACCTAATAACAATGGTGGGGGTGAATATGTAAATGAAGAAAAGAATGGACATATTTAGATCAGGATAAAGGAAAAGATAAAGATGAAGACCAAGACGACGAAGACGAAGATGAAGATGAAGATGAAGATGAAGATGAAGATGAAGATGAAGA
>NW_023458558.1:940694-955755 GCF_013731165.1 Rhagoletis pomonella
CACCTAAATCCACCACCCTTAATTCACCACACCTCAACTTTCTCACCACACCTTAACTCACCTCAACTCACCACACCAAAATTCACCACACCTCAACTTTCTCACCATAACTTAACTCACCACACCTGAATCCACCACACCGTAACTCCTACACCCAATTCCACCACACCGCAGCTCACCACACCCAATTTCACCACATGACATGATATCACTTGATGTGGCATCAAAGGCAACATCATTTGGCATAAAATGAACCAAAATAAATAAGATTTAGATAGAGGTGAAAAAAGGGATAAAAAGGAAATACAACTGAAGAGTGTGCGATGTTATATTGTGGTGTGTTATGCTTCATATGTTATGTTATTTATTCTCATGTTATGGTTATGTTATGTTATGCCAAGTACTAAGCTAAACTCCCCTCCACTTAACCCATTCCAACTAATGTTATTTTAGCTCATTCAACTTACATAAACTATCCTTAATTTTATCGGTTGAATTTCAACCGCTGGGCGAACACTAGTTACATTAAACGAGCAATTCTTGCATATATATATATATATATATCCATAGGGTTCTCAGAAACGGCTCTAACGATTTTGATGAAATTTTGTTCGCCGATAATGTTTTGGATTTTAAGGTTATCTGAATAGGCATTATCTTCGAGAAGACTCGTATAAGGTTGCCACCTGTTCGAAATTAGTTACAAATTAATTAAATCATCATAATATGGGTACCAAATGGAAGGTATTTTAAAGATCCCTAATTTAAAAATATATTTAATATGGTTGCCACTTATTTTGAATCGCATATTTATTTAATTTTTCTGTAAAGAAAAGGTAAAATATTACTTTTCATGGGAACTAAGAGAAGGTTCTTAAGCAATGCTTTCCTATATACAAAATGTTATCTCTTAGGATAATAGTGTAAGGTTGCCACTTGTGTTCGATTCTACACAATTTATCTAAAACATGGCAATATGGATATCCAATGAAAGGTATTGTGGAGACCTTTGGTCAGAAAATATTTTCCAGCAGGGTAGCCACGTTTCTATGTAATACAAATTTTTATTTTGTTAATTTCAATCAGCATTTATTTTATGTATACACAATACATATACGCTCAAGATATGTAGCATTCATTCCAGCGCATTTCGGAATAGGGTTGCCACATAAATTTTAGAGTAAGAAATATATTTAATAGACATCGAAATCCTATTTTTGTTTGTTTATTTCCAAAATATTTTTTGAAAGCTATCCAAATCTTGAAAACTTTAAAAAGTTTATATACGCCGGGCAAAGCTCGGTCAACCTGGTACTATCAAAATGAAATTGTGAATTGCAATTTTACGTGTAAATGAGATTGTGAATAGCAATATTAGTGATGAGCCATCTCATTTTATGTGATTTATTTTCATTAATATAAACTGATCTATCTACTGTATTAATTTTTTTATCGTTATTGCCTTCATCTTTAAATACACAACCCGCGACAAAGTCGCCCGCCTTGGGCTGTTTATTTTATTTTATTATTTTTCAAATTAATTTTAATTATATTTTAATAAAAGTATAGCTCATTGTCTGATAGAAACCATAAAAATAAATCCAGAATTTTTAGAAATTTTGTGGGTAAACATTTTTTCACTTACTTCCATATAACGAATGTTCGTATTTTATTTTATATAAAAGGAAATGCGCTAAACCGTTTCGTTTTTTTTTTTAATTTTGACGGAAATGGGGAAAAGTACAATTAAGCTCAAAAACTTACACTTTTTTCATTAATTTAGTACAATTTAAAAATCCCAAATATCAACACTGGTTTAGACGAGAACCCTTAATGTACAGTCAAGAACAATTTTCTCCAACATTTCTTAACCGAATTAGATGAGTTGCATTTGGTGTGAAATCTGGACACCAGGCGCAGATGTATTATTCTTCATGCTAGGTAGCGCCAGAATCGATTCTACCTAGCTAGAAAAGAAATTTATTTTATGAAAGAATTCTGGCCATCAGTCAATCAAGTAGAAAAAGTAAAAATTATTATTCTTTCGGAACCATACTAAAACCTCACAAATTTTTAATAAAACATATCGCACGTTCAATAATATAACGAAGTATTTCCATGGCTTTATTCAGCAGGTTTAAATAGCTTTATGAAAAGACATTTTCATACATTTTTCAGTTTATAAACCTTTTTTAAAGCTATTTTATTTTTTATGAATAAGGCCACAAAATTTCGATTTTGTGATTTTATAAAAGTAAGCCATAAATTAAAATAAACGTCTACGACAACAAGTAGCATCCAAAGAGTATCTTTTTTTTTATTACCTGAAAATTTGGATAAATAAGAGCCTTATAACATTAAAAAATAAAATTGCAGCATGGTGGTTTTTGCAAAAAATTAATATAGCGAGTTTTGAAAAAATAGCTTTTACATGGCTAGCTTTTTTAGCTTTTCGCCTTTCCTCTTCCATGAAGATTGGTCTGTTTCTTTTTTAATACCTCTTCCACTAGGCACCGAAACTACTACGTTTTCTTGCAGTTTTCAAAGTTCATACGAAGGTGGATACTGCCAAAAGTGTATAAAGAAGTATTTTGCAAGTGTAGTTAACATTTGATGCTACTTTCTTTCAGAGTATAGAAAGATTTTGCACTGACATGAAACTACCTTAAATGCTGACACGTTACCTACCAAAAACTAAAAATCGGAAAAAATTTACATAGCGCACTTTGCAAGCTTATTAATTGCATAATGAAATCTCCAAAAACTTATGGGAAAATTACTATTTTAGAATAAGTTGAAATTTTAAGGGTATTAGAAACATACTGAACATAACTTTGTAAATTTCTAGACGCTAGTTTTAAGTGTTACATATTTTGTTTTTATTTTTTGCAGGAAAATCTGTGTCTTCTGGTATGATTGAGCGACGTGCCGCCAAATGTGGCGATGGCTCACGCTTTCTCATCGACGAATTCGTCCACAGGGATCAAGTCTGGGGCTACGGAGACGAAGATATACAAAACGAGGATGGCATTGAATTGGCCAAGATGAAATAAATTGCACAATTTTTAACTGCATACATACATATACATATGTATGTATATATAATTGCCAATGGAGGCTCTTCAAGCGTGTATTAACTTCGACATTTGTTCAAATTTTTTGTCATTTAGATTTAGGTTTTATAATTACAATAAAAACGTTTTAATTCTGCTAGTTTAATCTCTGTTCACACTCTGTTTGCCTTGAAATTCAATGTACACACAATTTTCATTTTTTTCTTAAGTATGCAAATTCGAATGTAAGAAAGTAAGAGTTTAATCGCTGCTATGACCATTGAACTGACACCGGCTTGCTTTGTAATATTCGAAAATTAAAACTTAAGTTATGCACAGACTTTTTTCTGTTTAAATACATATGTACATACATATATCGTCAGGAGGTGCATGACCCTACAAGCCTGGCATTAGCTCCAATGCATATACATATGTACATTAACCTACATACATACGTATATATGTACATTTATTTTCTAATTCTGATTCTTAAGCTCATTTTCTTATTCGTTGCTATGTACTTTGCTATGAAAGGAATTTTAAATTAACTACACACAATTAATTTATTTAAATACTTTCTATCCTTGAGCAAGTATTCACATACATATATGTGTGTATACGTATAGATGTGTGCGTACCGAGTGGTCTGTTTTTGAAATAATGGCATTCCTTCAGTTAAGTTTTTGATATCGTGCGGGTCGGTTCAGCCGCGGCTTTAGATTTTCCTACACAAAAAAAGTTATCGCGAGCTAAGAATTTCTACAGAGAAGAATTTCTAGAGAAATTTCAGGCAAGCAGACTGAATCAACTGTTTATTTGAAATTCGCATATTCTTTTGTTTTCAGTGAGTGAAGGGTCAAAACTGTGATATATTAAGATCTATGTATATATTCACAAGCACGTACCTACATATTTGTATCAGGATGTCCCAGGATATATGGTTTTTTTTTTATGTTGCGAATTTAGACGGTGACCATCTGTCCTGTATTGTACGGGACAGTCCTTTTTGTTAGTATGTTGTCCTGGTAACTTTTTTGTTTATACGCAGATGTCCTGTACTTCTTTTGAATGCCCGCCTGCTGTTGTGTAGTTGTGTAGGGCCTGTGATCAAGCCCAGTTTCCGACTAAAATAAACCCAAAAGAAAAGAAAATTGTAGCAGAGGGCAGCTTAACAATAGGTGGGACATTGCTGGTGCCATTCCAATAGTCAACACTAACTATGCAGTACCTCAAAAGTTTCAACCGAGAAAATCTACTACTACGCTTGACTTGCAAATCCAATAAAATAAATATCCTTTAAGTAACAAAGCCGATAAACATATAGGTTTATACATGTATTCTAATATAAATAGCTAGCCGGATTAGATATCAACGTTCGGGATCTTTTCTATACTGAGAAAATCGTTTATTGAGAGAAACATGTTAAGCAGACGTAACCCTTTTCTCAGCGTAGCGTACTATGGTTGTACCAAAGAAATGCTGAATGCCAGCCTAATTTGTCCAAAAACTAATTTTACAAAAGTATCCCGACTCTAGCCACTCTTAGCTAGTTCAAACAAAGCAAATTTGGAACATATTGCCCTAATTTCATTGCAATAAAATGCACCGTGTAGAAGTGCATTCGGAAAATGCATATAAAATTCCACACGTTTGCAAATAGTTATTATTAGCTTTCGTTTGGTGCAACTAATGCCCCCTAAATTAGATCCTTAGGACTGCCGTACATCGTGATTCTTAAAATGACTGTATTCTGATAAAAGTGAATGAATTGATATTGTATTTGGCCTCTTAACATTAATCACTACTAAGCCCTCTAATATAGACAACACTAGAAGTCCCTGGTTCTTATCTGTACAATAAACATCTAATGCACATTTTCTTACGTGTTAAAATGAAACGTATATTTATTTATTTATATTATTACTGAAATCCAATACAGGATACACACATATATCTAGCTTAGAGTGAAATGTTGCTAACTCCACTTTTATGCAATGCTTCGAAAAGGATTAAGGTAATTGTTTTATTATTATTATTTTTTAATATTCAATGGATGGAAAATTTGTTTATCTAATAATAATAATAATAATAATAATAATAATAATAGAATGGCGTTAACACATATCTTAGTGTTTGGCCGAGCTTCTCCTCCGACTTGTGGCGTGCGCCTTGAAATTGTCGCCGACTGTACTTTTATGAGAAGGTGTTTTTTTTCATGGCAGAAATATACTCGGAGGCTTGCCATTGCCTGCCGACGGACGACCGCTGTTAAGAAAAAACCTTTTTCTATATTTTTTGCGATGTTGCTTTGACCAGGGCTTGAACCCTGGTGCTGATGAGTGAAAGCGCGCACTGCTTACCACTGCACCACAGCGGCCGGCAAATTTGTTTAGAGGCACCGAAATTCTGATAAGTCAAAAATAATACGATATGTTTTAATAAAGATCGAATCCTTCTGATTCCTATGGAGTTTTGCTATGACCCAATCCGCAAACTGTTGTATTCAAAGTTTTGCGAAATAAGTACCTACTTGAAGAAAATGGCTATAAGACTTTTTCCCAATAAATAATTTTATTTTACCCATTTCTATTTGAATTCAATTTTCTTATTAAATTAATTACAAAGGGTATTTATCTAAACGCGTAAATGCCTCGTAAACACGTAAACCTTGTAAATTTAATTAATTTTGGATGGAAAACGAGGCTTTTACGTATTTAGATGAACACCTTTAAAATTTTTACAAAATTGAGTATCCGGTAGTTTTTTTTTTAATTCGCTTTGATTTTTCAATTTTATTTTTTGTCGAAAGTACTCTTTCTTATATGGAAGAAAATGCATAACACCGTCAAAAAACTAGTCACACACCGAAATATTCAGGCTTTGTGGTGGTTTTATTTCGTAGAAAAGAAATCTGTTATGCTCGATTGTTTTTGAGGACTTTTAAGCGCCTTTTGATGCAAGCTTCCCAATAAAAATATTTTCGTCCGTCCCACTTCCTAAATTCCTAATATCGAGCTCGTCAAATTTCCAACATTCGTTATATATGTAGAGTCAGCAATGCATTGAAAAATAGCGTTCGTTATACCGAATATTCGTTATGTCGGCATTCCTTATACTGGAGCATTTTTTGCATTTTGTGTATTTTGTATTGAATTTTAGTTTTATTAAACAAATTTCAAGGAAAAGTAAAACATACCATGCAAGTATGTACGTTTTTTTTATTTATTTTAACACGTAAGAAAATGTTGAAATTTGCATTGTGACACAGTCTGCCGCAAGTTTTAAGAAAAAGTTAAGTGCAGAAATGGATTCCTCACGTCAAAAACCCATTGCAGCAAGTTTTATACAAAATTTAAGAATTTCTTCACGAGACTACAGCAAAATTCTAAGTAAAAGAAAAATATTTTCGGAATTTGGCAAACACCAAATTGATTTTGGACCCATTCTTGGACAAATTTTCTTAGAATAACATGTAGAATCCTTCTATGCTATACGCGCAATGTTAAAAAAAATTCACCCGCCCTACTGTACACACTTTTCAGACGTAGAAAGGTCGACAATTGTGCGGTATTGAAGCTCAATCGCTAATATTTTTCAGGAAGTTTGTAATTTTCATATATATGTACATAGATGCATATGTATGTCCATATATCGCTGACTTACTAAAAGTTCATCGCATGACGCGTTTGAAGTTTTCAATTTGCTCCCAAAATGCAGAAAAAAAAATTCTATTATCTTCCTACGCGGAAACTACAAACGATTATAAACATTTAGCACCAAACTCTTACAAAATAAGAAGACTGTAATTCGCATCGTTTGCTCAAAAATTTGTGTGTTTGAGTTACGAGGGTATTTTATTAAATGAACGATATGTTCATATATACAAATGTACATTAATACACATTCACATATATCCTTCAGAACGCTTCTTCAAGGATGGAAAACCAAGAAAGCTTCGCTAGAAATAGCGATGCACCGCAACAACAACCGCCAGAAACATCGATGACAGCAGAAAACACAATAAAACAGAGCTCCCAACGCATTAAACGCGAAGCGAGTTGGCCTTCGGTGCTATTTTATATACACTTGAATATACTTGGACTCTATGGTGTTTTCGTAATGTTCACCGGCGCTTCATTCCTGACAATTTTATTCAGTAAGTTCAAATCGAATTCACCAAAAGTTATTGTTTAAACGCCATTGATTTCAAATTGTGTACATATCGTCGTTTAAAGTGCAAAACCGCGTATCAACAAAATGCAAAACCGCGTATCAGCAAAATGCAAAACCACGTATGTGAAGTTGTAGAAATTCATTTTCTAGAGCGTAAAAACACACATATTTCTAAAGTGTTCTCTTTTTTATAAAACAATCGCATTTCTGGCTAGTATATTTCAGGACGAATGTATAAGGATTGAGCCAAGAGCTTGTGTGAGCAAATCCAATTAATGTCAGTTACGCGGTTTTGCAGAATGACGAAACGCGGTTTTGTACTTTAAACGACGATATATATGTTGCATCTTTATACATAGGTATACATCGATAAATATATATCTACGGGTTATGTACATAACGTTGCCTTAATATAGAAAATTCCTAACTCATTTTCCTTTGAAATTAAGCTCTGCATAAAAGTCGGTAGATTACTCAATAAAGACATAATCGAATTTAAAACCAACTACTTGTTACATCAATAAAATACTTTCAGGTTTTCTTAAAACAATAAGACCTGTTTAAAATGTCTTGGGTCAAACATATAAAAAAATTTAAACCCTAACTATTTTTAAACGTCGTTTTAAAGGTCACGGTTTTTTTATGTATCCAACGAGACCATTTTTCTTAAATTCTCTATCTCAGGAGCAATACCGTTACATTTATTTTGCCATCTGTTCTCGATCTGGAAATTTTTGATTTTGTCACACAAAAAAGGTTATTTTCCACACTGTGCGACCCCTTGCAAATGACCTAAATGCATTTATTTTTTTATTTTTAAGCCACATGATATGAAATAGTCTCATTTAAACTATTTAATTGTAATTATCCTTTCGTTGTTGTGCACACTGGCGCCTAAATGAGACTATTTACAGCCACTATGGTCTCGCAACAAAATATATGGATGCATTTTTATTACATATTTAATACGAGTAGAAACATAAACATTTTTTTACCCGGAAATTGTTTTTAAACATTTTATTAATTTATTTAGCCTTCACTTTGACCTTCCTCGGTATTTTGGGAGCGACAGCTGGCGCTCATCGGCTATGGGCGCATCGAACATACACAGCTAGCACGTCGCTGAGGCTCTTCCTGATGCTGTGTCAGACCTTAGCTGGACAGGTAAATAATCCCCCAAGTATAAAAGATATTAAACAATTCCAATATTTTTAGGGCGTGAGAGGAGAGGTGGCCTTACACAATTTTTGTTTTTGTTTTGTACTTAACGGCTTGAAATACAAGATCCAAATGTGATGAAATTTACAATAAAAGTTGCTTATTCCTTAATTTTAAGGTACAAAGCTACATCTAGTACCTTAAAATTGAAAAATAAGTCAATTTGTTTTAAAATGTATCACAATTGAAACTATTTTAAGTAGTTAAGCAAAAAAAAGGGGTTAGGCCACTTTTGCTCTCACGGCCTCAATTACACATACATATGTAATAGCGTGGCCGAAAATCCGCTTTTTTAGATTCTGGATTGGTAATAGCAAAAATATGGTTAATTATGCTTTAAAATAAATCTGTATGAAATGTGAAAATTGTTGTTCAGTATCCTAGACTCACCCAAGTCCATCAAAGTTCCAGTACTAAAAAAATATGTTTCTTAGCTAACTTCGATTCTCCACAAAAAGGTCCATAAAACCAATTATGTAGGACCAATACTTTCGAATATTATTGTAATTTTATTAAAAGACGTATTAATTAATTAATTAATTAATTTTTTTTTTTAGTATATTGAACTTTGATAGACTTGGGTGAGCCTAGCATATTGACCAAAAATTTTCACATTTCACACAGATTTATTTTAGAGCATAATGAACCGTATTTCTGCCAATACCAATCTAAATTCTAAAAAAGAGGATTTTCGGCCCACGCTAATATGTAAGTGTGCATTAGGCAAATGACTTTAAATTAAATACACCAATGAGTAGAGAATGCGGAGCCATGAAAAATCTAAAAAAGTAATGTAATAGTGAATGTTTGGGGAAAAAAATGTAAATATTTTTGTACGAAAAAAACATACATATGTATGTACTTATAAATATGTATGTGGGAAATTCTTTTTCAACCGAATTATGACTGCGATCAAAAACTGGTTTCTAATTTTTTATTTTTCTTTTTTGAATCGATTGACTTGTGATAACAACCCCCAACCGCCATACAAATAGATACATATACATATATATCGTCGTTTAAAGTACAAAACCGCGTATCAACCGAATGCAAAACCGCGTATGTGAGTGAGGTTGCATAAATTACACTGGATCACAAATTTTTGTTTGGTTTTTGTTCTCCAGACCCCGCCACTATCCAATTTCTATGTAGAGGGATACCGAAAATCCAGTTTTGTTTTCTATGGATACGTTTTCAAGATATTTTCAATTTACCGTTATTCTGGTTAAAGCAAACATTTGTTCCTGTTAATCACGTATATCTTACGAACGAATTTAACAATCTTAATATAAAATGCGGAAAATGAAAGCTAATAAAATTCTCCATAGACCGTATATACATCACATTCCGATAGGACGTATAGTTTCTGACAAATTAATTAATCATACCATTTTTTTTTTTTTAATGAAAAAAATCAAAAATTTAACAGAAGAAAAATTAAAAAAGTAACAGGTTCTGTGCCAAATTTTTGCATCTGTGCTAAAGCCTGTTCTGTTACAAACAAAAATTAATGGATAAATAAGAAATTTTGAGTGGTCAAATGCGCAACGATTTTTTGTATGAAATATAAGCAGAAAAGCGTGTTACTCTAGTGTACGTGGCGTATGAGTAACTTTCTTTCCTGCTCATTCTTCATACAAAAAACCGTTGCGTATTTTCATTTGACCACTCATTATTTTTTATTTATTCATCGATTTTCTTCATTAGTAATTAGATTTTTTTTTTTGTAACAGACCAAGCTGATTAATAAATTTGCCAGAAACTATAAGTCCTATCGGATGTATATATGGTTTATGGAGAATTTTATTAGCTTTCATTTGTCGTATTTTATATTGAGATTGTTAAATTGGTTCATAAGATATACGTGATTAAAAGGAACCAGTTTTGGTTAAGGAGAATAACGGTAAATTGAAAATATCTTGAAAATGTATCCATATAATAACAAATTAATTCAATTTCGGAATCACCGAGCAATTTCACATGGGAATTGAATAGTGGCATCCACAGAACATTTTTGCTGTAAACCGAACACTGTAAAAACACTCATATTTCTAAAGTGTTCTCTTTTTTATAAAGCAATCGTATTTTTGGCTAGTATATTTCAGGACGAATGGATAAGGATTCAGCCAAGAAATTGTGTGAGCAAATCCAATTTTTGGCAGCAAATGGCAGTTACGCGGTTTTGCAGAATGACGACACGCGGTTTTGTATTTTAAACGACGATATTATTTGACCAGAAGTTTAAGCATTAGCTTAGTTTATATGGAAGTAATTACATTGGCTAAGTCTTTCATAAAAACTAAGCTGCTACTGGCTGTCAAATAAAACGCCTATTGCCCAACTTCTCCGATATTACGTTCGTTGTTTCTCCAGTCATAAGTGAATTTGTCGCAAGCGTTATATCGAGCCCTAACCGCCAAAATAACGTAAGAGACATATTTTTCAAAGTTTCCTGTTTGATGCAGAAATGCATCCAATGGCTCTAGGAATATTTCTGCATCAAAAATAACAATTTAAAGAAAATGCCGCTTACGTTATTTTTGGCGGTTAGGGCTCGACATTATTTCACTGGGATGGTAAAAAGTACATGCATACTTTTAAGTTTATGCATCTAATAGTTCGTTCCCCTAGTAGGCAGTGTAGTCTAAATTATACTAAAACTTAATGGGCTATAAAAACTGTGTACTCAAAATTCCAATTAATTATACCAAACTGCAAAAAAACGGTTGGAAATGTAGCATCAAAAGTTTTTTAAGCTAGTAACTGCAAAAAGAACATTTGGAAATGCATCATCAAAACAAAAATTTTTTCGAATAACGAAAAAAAATTTATCATCAAGAGCACCCGGCGAATTTGCAACCCTGTGCATGCGTTTAGCTGCTTCCGAATCCATTTTGAAAACCTGTGTTTCTGCCGACATCTGTGGGTCATTAGCGTTTATAACTAGCTAAACTTATTAACCCTTAAAGGGTAACTTTATTTTACATACTTTAAAGGTAATCTTCGTCAAATCGACGAAGTCCGCAAAGTTTTTGCTGGGAGAGATCTGGGATGAAGATCAAGGAAGTCATCACCTCAATTTCAGTAATATATTCCATGTTTATGTTATAGCCAGCCCGGTCAAGTTAGACATTCAAGGTTACAATAACTCGCATACAACTGAAAATTGGTACGAGTGTTGCGAACACCATTATGAATGAAATGTCTAAAGTCCCCATCGATCCCATGTCTGCAAAAAAATTTATTCAAGGTCAAAGGCCACATAAATTGGTTTTTCGCATTTTCCAACAAGCGGTAAGATAAGGTTCGTTACAAAAATAAGTGAAATGAGAGTGTAGGTTATGCAATTACTTATCTATAAAAACCGTTAAAACATATTTAAACCTAAAAAACTACCATTTCTGAGAAAAAGTGATTCAAGAAATTGTGTTCTCCATAAAATGCACAATTTCTTCTGTACTTGTGGGGTAGTGTCCCTGCAAAAATCGCGACTACTCCATGCATGCATGTAAAGAGTACTCCCGAAGGACCAAGGAGTACTCCAAAATTAACCACAATTCATATAAAAAATATGGTCCAATTAACATTGCGATGTCCTAGGGCAGGACCATATACTCCATCTGTGCATTACATCAGAGTAGCACACAACTACTCCCAACATACTCCAATGACATTATCGTTATATTTTTTCGTTTGTACACGCTTTTGTTCTTCACTTCGCAGATGCTTTTTTTGAAATTAATAAAAACCAGAAACAAAAATTAAAAATTACATGTTGCCTCTGACGACATTCGAACCCGAACATGCTGGGAGCTAAGAACTAACAGCTAGCATCTCTACACGTTCAGCTACAGCCAGACATACAAATGTACATTCAAATGCTTAACTTCAATCACATGTCGTTAAAACACGAGCAGTGATCGGGTAACAATAAGCTGGTGCAGAGACACGAGTTGGTCCGCTACAGCATGACAGAGGAGCACTTTTGTAAGTACTCCAATATACCACAAATAGACTACATGGTCCAACGATTTTTGCAGGGGTATTCGTCGCGTTTTCTTAACGTTATTTCTCCGGCGTGCCTACGTCACGACTTATTCTAGTCCTAAAATTGTAGCCCAAAATTGAATTTCCGATCCGAGTGCCATATTTTATCAAAACCGTGCAGCAGTTTCTGAGTGAATAGCAGTCTCACATAGTGCATATTTTAATTTTGATCGAATTTCAAATCATCATATCAATGAAAAGAGTTCTTAATTAAAAAAAAAAGTAAGTGCACCTGGGCCACAATAGAGAAGTGAAACTTACGTTACTTATCTATTTTGTCTCATAACCAATGTATACATACACATATCTGCTTTTGTTTAGGTTATATTTTTTCTCTCTTTTCTATCTAGATCCCTACCTCTACCTCTGTTCGTTTTATTAACATTCATGTTATTCTGTTTTTCCTTTATATTCATTTTTATCTTTATACTCTATCGATAACAAAATCGATAATAACGTCCAACAAAATATCGATAATAAAACCGATATATAGATAAAAAATCGATGGCAAAATCGATGACAAATTCGATGCAAACTTCAACGGCAACATCGATAACACTATTCGTAGCAAAATCGATTAGAAAATCGATAACAAAATCGACAAATATCCATAACAAAATCGATAAATATCGATAACAAAATTGATAAATATCGATAAAAAAATCTATAAATATCGATAACAAAATCCATAAATATCGATAACAAAATCGATAAATATTGTTAACAAAATCGATAAATTCGACAACAAAATCGATAAGTATTCATAACCAAATCGATAAATATCGATAACAAAGTCGATAAATATCGATAACATAATCGATAAATATCGAAACAAAATCGCTAAGTATCGATAACAAAATTGATAAAAATATCGACAACAAAACCGATAAAAATATGGATTATTTTATCGATAAGTCTCGAGAATCCCGAAAATTTCTAAAATCCCAAAATAGTTCCCAGATTGAATCTCTGTGTCACTCTCTATATCCTTTCCTCTTTAATTACTTTTATTTTAGTCTTTCTTCCCCTATCTTCATCTCTACTTTACCGGTATCCTCATCCTCCTCTTTGTCTTTACATTTATGTTTATCATTTTCTTCATCTACATATCCCCTTCACCTTTGCCCTTATATATATAAGTAAAGTGTTTAAATTTACCTTTGTCTTAATTTTTGCCTTTATCTCTACGCATCTTTGGTTTTGTTTTTCTACCCGAGCGCACTTGTGCACAAGGGTATATTAATTTTGTTCACATAACGGTTGTTTGTAACAGCCAAAACGAATCGAGATAGATATAGACAAATGTATACATAAATACTCAGAATGAATAGAGAAGTCGATTAAGCCATGTCTGTCTGTCCGTCTGTCCGTCCGCGTGTACACGATAACTCCAGCAAAAATTGAGATATCTCAACGAAATTTGGTATGTTGGTCTCCATTTATCCAAGGTAGATTGGTATTGAAAATGGGCGAAATCGGACTGTAACCACGCCCACTTCCCATGTAACGGTAATTTCCAGAAATACGAAAACTGCAATATTTTAGTAACTACTGAAGATAATTCACCCAAAATTGATATTTACAATAATTTTCAGACGAAAAATAAGAATATTATAAATTTAGATTTTAATCTTATGCTTACATGTGTATATCTTGATAACCGCTGCACCAATTTCTTCCAAATTTGGCACAGTTATTGGCCTTGATACAACATACCAAATGGCCGAAAATTTAAAAAATTGGACAATAACCGCGCCCACATCCCATATAACGGTAATTTTGAGAAATACAAAATCTTCGATAAATCAGTAAATATTAAAGCTAATTTATTCAAAATTAATGCTTGCAACAATTCCTTACCAAGAAATACGTTTATGATAAAATTTTGAAAAAGGCGTGTGGCACCGCCCACTTATGATCACATATATGTATCTCGGTAACCGGTCTACCAATTTATACCAAACTCGGTATGGCTATTGTGCTTGCCAAATAAAAGCAAAACGTTGAAAATTATTGAAATCAGCTAAAATTGAGGCCGCCTTTCATATAAAGGTAAATTTCAGAAATGCTTGAAACGTCAATATTTCGAAAAAAAATAAGGACGCTAAATTACTCAAAGTTGATACACCCCCGCTTACCACGTTGTGGTGGCTTTCGGAAAGGTGAAAATCATATATTTAATACTTACGCCGAGTATTTAATGTTCGGCTCCGCCCGAACTTAGACTTTGTTACTTGTTTGTTTTTCGAACCGCTGAACCGAATCGACAAAATTTTTCATCCGGTCTACGTCCCTGGTAATAACATTTTATATTTTGATGTTAGAACTATTTTCGAAATACGAAGAAATAAAATAACTCTACGCCATGCGAGAACTCCCTTCATTCAACGAGTAGCGTTCCCATCTGGTGAAAAGGTTAAATTCAATGCTGGCGGTTTAACGCCAAACGAGTTCACTAGCTTTAACTAAAACTTTTCTTTATTAGAAACTTAACTTTCTGTTTTTCCATGAGAATTGTTAAACATTTTAAGACAAGCACACAGGCCTACATAATTAGCAAGTTTGGTAGG
>NW_023458558.1:955855-956466 GCF_013731165.1 Rhagoletis pomonella
CCTACCAAACTTGCTAATTATGTAGGCCTGTGTGCTTGTCTTAAAATTTATAACAATTCTCATGGAAAAACAGAAAGTTAAGTTTCTAATACAGAAAACTATTAGTTAAAGCTAGTGAACTCGTTTGGTGTTAAACCGCCAGCATTGAATTTAACCTTTTCACCAGATGGGAACGCTACTCGTTGAATGAAGGGAGTTCTCGCATGACGTAGAGTTATTTTATTTCTTCATATTTCGAAAATAGTTCTAACATCAAAATATAAAATGTTATTACCAGGGACGTAGACCGGATGAAAAATTTTGTCGGTTCGGTTCAGCGGTTCGAAAAACAAACAAGTAACAAAGTCTAAGTTCGGGCGGAACCGAACATTAAATACTCGGCGTAAGTATTAAATATATGAGTTTCACCTTTCCGAAAGCCACCACAACGTCGTAAGCCGGGGTGTATCAACTTTGAGTAATTTAGCGTCCTTAAATTTCGAAATATTGACGTTTCAAGCATTTCTGAAATTTACCGTTATATGAAAGGCGGCCTCAATTTTAGCTGATTTCAATAATTTTCAACGTTTTGCTTTTATTTGGCAAGCACAATAGCCATACCGAGTTTGGTA
>NW_023458558.1:956476-958633 GCF_013731165.1 Rhagoletis pomonella
TGGCTACGCCCATTTTCCAAAAATTTATAATATTCTTATTTTTCGTCCGAAAATTATTGTAAATATCAATTTTGAGTGAATTATCTTCAGTAGTTACTAAAATATCGCAGTTTTCGTATTTCTGGAAATTACCGTTATATGGGAAGTGGGCGTGGTTACAGTCCGATTTCGCCCATTTTCAATACCAACCTACCTTGGATTACCAGAAACCTAAATACCAAATTTCGTTGAGATATCTCGATTTTTGCTCGAGTTATCGTGTACACGGACGGACGGACAGACAGACATGGCTTAATCGATTTCTTTTTTCATCCTGATCATTTATGTATACATTTGTCTATACTATCTCCATTCGTTTTGGCTGTTACAAACAACCGTTATGTGAACAAAGTTGATATACCCTTGTGCACAAGTGCGCTCGGGTAGAAAAACAAAACCAAAGATGCGTAGAGATAAAGGCAAAAATGAATACAAAGGTAAATTTAAACACTTTACTTATATATATATATATAAGGGCAAAGGTGAAAGGGATATGTAGATGAAGAAAATGATAAACATAAAAGTAAAGACAAAGAGGAGGATGAGGATACCGGTAAAAGTAGAGATGAAGATAGGGGAAGAAAGATTAAAATAAAAGTAATTAAAGAGGAAAGGATATAAAGAGTGACACAGAGATTCAATCTGAGAACTATTTTGGGATTTTAGAAATTTTCGGGATTCTCGAGACTTTACGATAAAATAATCCATATTTTTATCGGTTTTGTTGTCGATATTTTTATCGATTTTGGTATCGATACTTAGCGATTTTGTTTCGATATTTATCGATTATGTTATCGATATTTATCGATTTAGTTATGGATACTTATCGATTTTGTTATCGATTTTGTTATCGATTTTGTTATCGATATTTATTGGTTTTGCTATCGATATTTATCGATTTTTTATCGATATTTATCAGTTTTGTTATCGATATTTGTCGATTTTGTTATCGATTTTCGAATCGATTTTGCTACGAATGGTATTATCTATGTTGCCGTTGAAGTTTTCATCGAATTTGTCATCGATTTTGCTATCGATTTTTTATCTATATATCGGTTTTGTTATCGATATTTTGTTGGACGTTATTATCGATTTTGTTATCGATGGAGTATAAAGATAAAAATGAATATGGTGGAAAAACAGAATAACATGAATGTTAATAAAACGAACAGAGGTAGGGTTGGGATCTGGATAGAAAAAAGAGAAACAAGTAAGAAAGTCTAAGTTCGGGCGGAGCCGAACATTAAATACCCGGCGCAAGTATTAAATATATGTTTTCCACCTTTCCGAAAGCTACCGCTACATGATAAGCCGGGGTGTATACATTTTAAGTAAATTAGCGTCCTTAAATTTCGAAATATTGAAATTTCAAGCATTTTTGAAATTTACCGTTATATGAAAAGCGGCCTCAATTTTAGTCCGATTTCAACAATTTTCAACGGTTTGCTTTTATGTGGCAAGCACAATAACCATACCGAGCTTGGTACAAATTGCTAGAACGGCTAGCGAGATACATATCACAAGTGGGCGGTGCTACGCCCATTTTCCAAAATTTTGTCATAAACGTATTTCTTGGTAAAGAATTGTTGCAATCATCAATTTTGAATAAATTAGCTTCAATATTTACTGATTTATCGAAGATTTTGTATTTCTCGAAATTACCGTTATATGGGATGTGGGCGTGGTTATTGTCCGATTTTAGAAATTTTCGGCCATTTGTTATGTTGTACCAGGACCAACAACTGTGCCAAGTTTGGAAGAAATTGGTGTAGCGGTTACCAAGATATACACATGTAACCATAAGTGGGCGTGGCTACGCCCATTTGCCAAAATTTTGTAATATTCTTATTTTTCGTCTAAAACTTATTATAAATATCAATTTTGAGTGAATAATCTCCAGTAGTTACTAAAATATCGCAGTTTTCGTATTTCTGAAAATTACCGTTATATGGGAAGTAGGCGTGGTTATTGAGCGATTTTAAAAATTTTCGGCCATTTGGTATGTTATGCGAAGGCCAACAACTGTGCCAAGTTTGGAAGAAATTGGTGCAGCGGTTACCAAGATATACACATGTAACCATAAGTGGGCGTGGCTACGCCCATTTTCCAAAAATTTTT